>NC_053028.1:319204178-319404177 GCF_003073215.2 Triticum urartu
GAATTCAAGGTGTATCCACTGCAGGGAGCCCTGTCGGAGAAGGAGGAAGACACGGAGCGCGTGGCCCGGCAGGCCACAGCCTACTGCATTCAAAACGGTGAGCTATACCGAAAATGACCAGACGATGTTTCCTTGCGATGCATCTCCAGGGAGCAGGGGTGCAAGCTGTTAACCAACATACATGGCGGAGACTGTGGACATCACTCGTCATCGCTCACATTGGTGGGCAAGGTGTTCCACAACGGATTCTACTAGCCCACGGCACTCAACGACACAACTGAGCTGGTGAGATCCTGCGAAGCCTGCCAGTTCCATGCCAAGCAGATCCACCAGCCTGCTCAGGGCTCCCAGACTATCCCGCTCTCATGGTCGTTCGCGATCTGGGGGCTGGACATCTTGGGCCCATTCCCTCGAGCGCCCGGGGGCTACCGCTACCTCTATGTCGCCATCGAAAAGTTCACCAAGTGGGCGGAAGTGGAGGCAGTCCGTACCATCCCGGCCGGCTCGGACATAATACCACCTCTATTGATACTGAAGGAAGAATTGCACTCCGGATTGCAAGATGAAGAATACTTGAGCTCCTTAGAAAAGAATCTCGATGAAAACTTCGAGAAGGGATAAAATCCTTGATGAACCATCATGTAGAACCTTCATTAAGAACTCCGGTAATAAAAGGATGATCAAACGGAAGGAAAGAGAGGTCGAAAACACAAGGTGAAGCCTTGCGATGATTTAGATGAATCTTCACGACAATATAATGCGGAAAATCTTGGAACTCAGAAAAAGAAAGATGAAACAAATGAAACCAAGAATTTGATGAGCCTTCGGAATAGGGAATTAATCACTTGGATGAAACAAAGAATAAGAATTATGTTGTGTGCATCCTTAACCAATTTAAATTGATGACAATCAACGGATTTGGCAAACTAATTATTCTCATTGAAAGAATTAATATAGATGTCGCTTTAACTTGAGAATGCCTTCAACGAAACATCGGTGGAATCGAAACAACGAATGAATTGATATGATAACGAAAGAAGAGGAATCTTGCACGAACCACCGTAAGAATTGAAAACGGACGAAGTAAAGATAAAGAAACACCGGGAAGAATTATAAAATGAATGAAGATGCTTGAGAGGATTTAGATACCTGAGAACGAAGAGATCACGAGCCTATTAGAGATCACTTGAACGAAGCACCGGTAAGATAGGAGAATGATAACTGACAGCTGAGAATGAATAATCCTGAGTTGATGGACTCCGGATAACAAACTGAGAAGACTCTTGAATTGCTCCGGATAGGTGAAAATAATTCTCACAAACGAATACAATTATGAGAGGATGGCAACAAGCTAGAATCACAAATATTGAAGAGAATGGAGCAAGATTGAGAGAAAAATCTTATTCGGTCTCCAAATGCAGAGAATGACGACGAGGAACACCACCATGAATTGTTGAGGCACTCCAGAATGAAAATTATAAAGGTTGAACGAATGATGAAAGAATTTGACAGATCTTGGAGAAATACATATGACAGATGATAACTCATTCTTACGTCAAACTTCAAAAGAATTTAGGATAGCTTCGGGAAAATTAGAAGAGTCAGGTAAGATCCTGGAAAAAGACTTGTGGGTTAGGGCCCACTCAAAAGAAACACTGTTGAATGATTTAAAAGATAGATTGCGCCGGTTGAATTAAATGGCTTGAATGAGATAACAACCTCGAAAGATCTTCAACGAATGCAGAGTGGAAAACACGAATCTTCGAGATATCTTGAGCACTACGGAACAATTGAATAGCGAGAAATGACTGAATATAAGGTGCACCGGCATGAGAAGGCATTTGAAATAAGGAAAAGAATATGATCAAACACCGAAAGATTGAATTGAATCCACCGGAGAAGATAAAAGAACAAGGAATGATAAACTTGAGGCTCCGTTAGAATCTTCATGAGCATCACCGGGTAAGAACATTGACGGAAAAGGAATGGAGAGACTTCCCATCAATAAAAGGATAGTTGAGTAAAAATTCTGAGTCCTCGGAGGAAAACAAGGGAGGGAGGGCTGGAAAAAAACAAAAGCAACTTGGAGACGGTTGAAACAAACACCGTTGAGAAGAACTGAGAATTGATCTTGCTAATGTTGAAATGATAGGATCCACTTAAAGAGAGACACACCGGTAGAAAAGGATTGACATGACAACCTCGATGATCGAGAAGGATAAGTATTCACATAGAAATATGAGAACACCGCTTAGAAAAGGTATGGAATCAACACTTGACTTCGAAACAACTCAAATACCACAACTCAAAACAAAACAAAGGATTGGCTTGCAGAATAAGCCGGAACAAACATATGATAGAGATTTCGTCCGAAGTTTTCGTGGTGGGGCCTACACGGGCTCGATCATACAGCACCATCATGTACAAGGCAGTGCACATGACATACGAAGCGTCCCCGAGCCGGCATAGCCAAGGACTCTTTAAGACACAACGAGACCACTGTAAAACCAACCGTGGATAGGCGGACCACTAGACGTCGAACCCCAATTTCGTATCATACATCTGTCGGGAAGATATCCTAAGAGCTACTTGAATTCCCACTTATAAACTCCCGAAATTTTCCAGTTATGCAATCAGGTGTTGGGGATAAAGGGGAAGCATAATATCTCACTCAAACTAACAAATCCTACATCCAGTTGTATCCATCCTTCAACACATAACCAAGAAACCTTCGGAAATCGTTTACCTCAACCTTCGAAAAGCATCTGTTATACGAGTTATGGCAATACTCCCGAACTCCCGCCCCAGTACTGGGTGGGTCGAGGTTATCTCACCAACAACTGCATAAAAGAGATTTTCGATGTCGGCGAAACTAATCTCAGGTATTCCAGAACTGCAACGATAAAATTGTGACGACAACACCTCGGAGCTCCACTCCCCGGGACACTGCCACAACCCCTAAATGTCAGGAGGCACCAAGAACAATGTTCTCGTAACAAAACCATTGGAACGATTCCAAGATACACGCATGATCCTAAAAAAAATTTAGTGAAAATTTGAGAAGAGAAGAGTCAAAACTCTACGTCAGGATGCCTCACCAGAGCGATGAAGGGACTAGGGAGTAAAAAGAATTCCTAACTCTCCAATATATATAATTCCTAAATGACTCAAAACATTTTTCTAGACTCAAAAACGCCAGCGATTCGATCAAGCAGGGGGCTCCTAAGGTCGGGGAAGGCTCTGATTACCAACTTGTAACGCCCTCGATGCGGCTATATCTCCCATGTGTCGAAGCACGACTTAGAGGCATAACCGCATTGAAAGCAATGTCGCAAGTGAGGTAATCTTCACACAACCCATGTACTACATAAGGGAAAGAGATACATAGTTGGCTTACAATCTCCACTTCACACAATACATAAATAAAGCATTAAATCATCCAGATACAATCAAGGTTCGACTATGGAACCAAAATAAAAGAAGACTACCCCAACTGCTACACAAATCCCCGATCGACCCCAACTGGCTCCACTACTGATCAACTGGAACGAAACAACACGACGAACAAGGTCTTCATAGAGCTCCTCCTTGAGCTTGGTTGCGTCACCTGCTCGGTAACATCGGCACCTGCAAACTGGTTTTGGAAGTATCTGTGAGCCACGGGGACTCAGCAATCTCGCACCCTCGCGATCAAGACTATTTAAGCTTATAGGTAGGGTAAAAGGTATGAGGTGGAGCTGCAGCAAGCGACTAGCATATTTGGTGGCTAACATACGCAAATGAGAGCGAGAAGAGAAGGCAAAAGCATGGTCGAACAACTATGATCAAGAAGTGATCCTAGAACAACCTACGTCAAGCATAACTCCAACACCGTGTTCACTTCCCGGACTCCGCCGAGAAGAGACCATCACGGTTACACACGCGGTTGATGTATTTTAATTAAGATCAACTTCAAATTTTCTACAACCGGACATTAACAAATTCCCATCTGCCCATAACCGCGGGCATGGCTTTCGAAAGTTCAAATCCCTGCAGGGGTGTCCCAACTTAGCCCATCACAAGCTCTCACGATCAACAAAGGATATTCCTTCTAGCAGGAAGACCCGATCAGGCTCGGAATCCCGGTTACAAGACATCCTCGACAATGGTAAAACAAGTCCAGCAAGACCGCCCGATGCGTCGACATCCTGATGGGAGCTGCACATATCTCGTTCTCAGGGCAACACCAGATGAACACTACGTACAGCTAAAACCAGCCCTCAAGTTTCCCCGAGGTGGCGCCGCAAGTGGCTCTATTTCGGACCAACACTTAGACAAGCACTGGCCCGGGGGGGTTAAAATTAAAGATGACCCTTGGGCTGGCCTAACCCAAGGGAAAAAAAGGCTAGGTGGCGAATGCTAAAACCAAGGTTGGGCCTTGCTGGAGGAGTTTTATTCAAAGCAAACTGTCAAGGGGTTCCCATTATAACCCAACCGCGTAAGGAACGCAAAATCCGGGAACATAACACCGATATGACGGAAACTAGGGCGGCAAGAGTGGAACAAAACACCAGGCATAAGGTCGAGCCTTCCACCCTTTACCAAGTATATAGATGCATTAATTAAATAAGAGATATTGTGATATCCCAACAAAATATCCATGTTCCAACATGGAACAAACTTCAATCTTCACCTGCAACTAACAACGCTATAAGAGGGGCTGAGCAAAGCGGTAACATAGCCAAACAACGGTTTGCTAGGAAATGTGGGTTAGAGGCTTCTCATGGCAATATGGGAGGCATGATATAGCAAGTGGTAGGTATCGCGGCATAGCAAAAGAGCGAACAACTAGCAAGCAAAGATAGAAGTGATTTCGAGGGTATGGTCATCTTGCCTGCAAAGTTCTCCGAGTTGGCATAAGCTTGATCCTCGTAAGCGTACTCAACGGCTTCCTCGATCATGTATTTGTCTCCCGGCTCTACCCAAGGCAAGAACACAAGCAAAGGAAACACAATCAACCAAGTGGTAGGAATCGCAGCATAGGCATAGCAAAAGAGCGAGCAACTAGCAAGCAAAGATAGAAGTGATTTGTAGGGTATGGTCATCTTGCCTGAAATCCCGCAAGGAAGAAGAACGAGTCCATGAAGTATACAAACGGACGTAGTCGAATGAATCCTCACAACACGACGTTACCAGATTACCGAGAAGAAGTACACCGGAAAGAAAGCAAACAACATAGTAAACAACCACGACATGAACATGGCATGATGCACAATCAAGTATGATGCATGTCCGGTTTAATGAAGCATGGCATGGCAAAGTGCACAAGCAACCCTACAAATTAAGTGGAGCTCAATATGCAACGAGTTGCATATTGACGAAACACCACGACAAGTTATTTAGTTCGATCTCGTTTATGTACCCAACAATATTAAATGTTGATTAGCATGGCAAGGGGTGAAGCAAAACAAAACTACCTATCTGGGCAAGTTTAAATGAGGCCGGAACAACAAAACAACAAGTCCGGAAAATCCTCATGTGCATATTTTAAGGTTTGGTACCGTTCTGCCCTAAACCATATTTCAGAGTTATTAAACATGCAAAGTGAGGCAACCATGTTAAACTAGGCATTTTTCCACCCCATTTACATATAGAGTTTGTTACAAACCGAGTTACGGTTAAATAGTTATGAATTAAAGCGTTTTAACATGGCATAGGGGCAAATTTAAACAAACATCATTTTAAACATTTTAAACATGGATGAAAGTAGAATATTATGAAACTAGATGAAATTCTAGTCATATTTCATATTTAAAGTTTTAACATGCGATGCTTAGTTTGTGAGATATTAAATGTATGAACATGAGGGTCTTTTCTACAAAACTGCAATTCTGTGGATAAATAGGAAAAACCTCCAGAACTAAAAAAAACATAACGGGCCGAATCAGAAGCCGGCCCAACAGTGCATAGGGTCTGGGCAACTGCTCACCATGGGCTTCGGCCCGTTGGTGAAGGAGGCTGGTTGGGGAGGAAAATAGCTGGGTCGGTCGCTGCCACGCTTTGATGCGGACGGGCGCACGCGCGCGGTCAACTGGCGCGACCGGATCGAGCACTGCTCGATGTAGAGGCAGAAACAGAGGCATCGGTGGCGGCTTGGTTTGGCGCAAGAGAGCAGGGACGGCGAGGACGACCTGCTGGTGCTGTTCACTGGCAAGGGCGGAGCAAGGCGGCGGCATGGGCGACGAGATGGAGGTTGGGGACGGCTCGGTCAACGCCCTCGAGCACGAGCAGATGAGGCAGCGCCCAACGGGGTCACGAGCGGCGATGCTTCTAGGAAGTGCGGCCAGGGAGCGATGGAGATGGCGGGCCGCGGTGGATCCCCCGGGGACGGATCCGGTCCGGCAACTGCGGCCAAGGGGCGACGAGATGGAGGCCATGGCGACTCGACGACGACGCTGAAGCTTTGAGGCGTAAGAACTCCCTGTATGAGCAGACAGAGAGAGGGGGATGTGAGGAAGAGTGAGAAGAATGGAAGGAGGGAGAAGAGAAGATATGGCACGAGGCTCATCTGGGACTAGGGGTGTTGGCGACCAGCGGGCAAGGCGGCGGAGCAGCAGCTGCAGAAGACGGCGGCAGTTGTTCATGGCGGCGGTGGTGGTGGTGGTTCTATTTGGTTCCTGCAGGGAAAAGAAAAGGAGAGAGGCGTCATGAGCGAGAGCTATGGGAGGGTACAGAGAACAAGAGGAAAGGAGGAAGGCATGGCCTGATTCGCTACTCCGGCGAGGTTTCTACAGGGCCGAAGGAGCTGAGGAGGCCGGTGCCTTATGGGCGGTGTAGGGACGAGGAGGTGCGTCCTCAGGCGGCTACGGAGAGAGCACAGGCAGAGGAGCTTGGGAGCGACGACCAGGGTCTCAGGCGGAGGATGATGGTTGGCTGTTGCGATTAGGCGGCGCAGAAAACAGGGAGGTGGTCGGAGGCTGATTGGAGAGGTGGATCTGGGATAATCCCGATGGAGATGCTGCTGGCGGCGGCGGCGCGAGGGAAAAGAGGGAGGATTTGGTGGATGGGACAGCTCTCCTCAAAATTAGGGTTGGACTAGTTATTTATAGCATATGGGTGTTTGGCTAGGGGCTAATCTGGATCCTTCAATCGAAATCGAGCGGTTGGGAAAAATAGGCTAGGGAGCCTAAATAAGAAAACGGTGATATTTTTTAGATGTTTGGGGATGATCCGGATCCAATGGTGACGACTGTCCGGGTCGGGTCCGGGACAACTTTCGGACGCGCGCGAGGAGGGCCGCGGGCTGACGAGAGAGGTTAGGTTGGGTCTGGCGGATTGTGAAGAGCGGGTTGGTCTGAGAGAAGAGGGGAGAGATGCAGCCCGGCACGGTTTCCGGAGACCGAAAACGTCCGACGTTAGACCGGCTATACTGCCGCTATAGTTATCCGTTGGGGCATCAAACGATCTCCGAATGCGATGAAACTTGACAGGTGCTCTATCTACACTATAATAAGGCCACACGTCAACTCTCATCCCATTCCGAGAACATTTTCCGGCCACTTATAAAATACTATTTCGGACATGCCGCGGGCGCGTGCAAGTGTGGTTGGGCTCAGAACGGACAACGGAGAGAACTCGGAGAACCCGGACGAATGCAAGTTTTAAAACATGATGATGCAATGCACATGATGACATGATAAGATGCGACACGCAAGCAAATGACATGACAACGACAGCGAATAACTGGAAGACACCTGGCACCTCGGCCTCTGGGCGTTACACCATTCCTTCTACGGCCCTAAGAAGGCCCATTGTTTCTACATCCCGTAGGAAGCCCATGGTAACTACAGTAAATATGTAGCCCATGGTTATTGTGGCCTAGTTTTAAAAAATAGGTTGTTGCGGCCACTAGCAAACCGCAGAAAAAGAACAGCACTGACTACATGCAAACAAATAAACAAGACAACAAGGAAATAAATAAGAAAGCAACTTACGCTAGGCTACCACGGCTATTACACATATTGTGACAGCCTGATTTTTTCTCTCTTTCTTTTCGTCTGATTTTCATTTGATTTGGTTTTGAAAATTGGAGTTTTGAATCTTTCATATGGACTTAAACACTTGGGTACCCCTTGACTTTTACCCAAGTGCCTCATATCCTTCCCTAATTATCACTTTCTCTCTGGTTCACCTCAAAATAAAATTTCGAATATTTTTCTTAAATGAAAAATATTCATTTCCCTCTCTTAAACCCTAGCTAGCTCAATGTGATCCAAAGGAACCTCAATTTTTCTTGCCCCAAAAAATGTGAGAAAATTCACAAATATTCTTTGAACCCTAGGGCACCTTCCTAAGCAAAAATATTTCATCACTTTTTGGAATATTTTTGCTACAGAAAATATTTTCTATTCTAGACAGAAATGGTAGTTTCCACATCAACTACCATTTTACTTTATCCATTGTTGCTCATTTTTCTTGTGCATCATCACCTTAGTAGATGATTGCTACCCTCGAAAACCCAGCTCCAAACTCTCAGTAGTTTGACCTCAGTAAGCTCTCAAAGTTACTCACCAGAAACTTACCAGGAAGATGAAATCTATTCTACTGCGTCTGAGTCCAAACCAAAGTGTGGTAACATCTAGAACTACCACGAACTACAGGCCAGACATGAAATTTGGGCTTAGGTCGGCCTGAGGCGAGAGTTCACGCGGTGACCGCGTTCGTCCAGGCATGTTGGCATACGGCAGACGCACTCTGCGACGCGCCCGAGCCTATGTTGATTGCGTGCTTGCTTCTCTGCCTGCCTAAACTTGCCAAACCTCGCCACAATCATCGTCCCGATCTTCTTAACTCTCTCATGGCGCTCGCCGACGCCGGAGCTCGCCGCAGCGAGCACGGGCGCAGTCCGGCCAATGCAACAGTGAGTTGCACACTATGCTCGTCGTCACCCTCGTGCCCCTGTGCTCATCTCCGCTCGCCCACAGTTCCCGCGTGAGCTGCGTCCCCTTCTCCCTCACTCACTGACGCCATTCGTCGCCGGGCGCCATGTCCAAGTGTCCTACGGTGGAGCCCGATCCCCCCTCGACGCTCGGCTATAAATTGAGCCCTTCCCAGCCACATAGAGCATCATCCACTACTCCCACAGACTCCACGATCTTGTAGAAAGCCGTAGCCCGGCCGGGCAGGCCACGGGCCACTGTCCCCGAGCTCGAGCTCGCCGACGATCCCCTCGGGTCGTCTCCGCAGCTCCAGCCCCTCCCAGGCCCGGGCAACCCTTCTAGGGCCCCCGCCGTGCCTCGGTGGTGCCCTTCCGCCCAGTTGGAGCCCCTGGTGTCGCTTCTGGTCGCCGTCGTCTTCATCTCCGGCGACCTTTGCTTCCTGTCTCTGCTAGAGAGGCTGATTCCGACACCGTCCGACCACCCCTAGCTAATCTACGGGTATGTGCAGGTGCGTCTCCATCTTCTCTTTCGATCCCACCCTCTCGTTCTGGCCAAGAAGCTCTCCTCGCCGGCGTGTGCTCCGACGGAGCCGTGCCGCCCTCTGTTTCCGTCTCCCCTTCCCCTCACCTGACTAGTGGGTCCCGCTAGTCATCCACTCTGTACGCGTGCGAAGCAGTACGAGTGGTGTCTCCCACGAGGTTTACGCCTTCCCCAGTTCTGTTTAAATTCAAATTTAATTTTGTCCAGGGAGCTTCAAACAGCCACAACTATTTAACCATAAGTCCAAATGAGTTGATTCTTTTTTGCATTGTGTTCTTTGTGTAGAAATCTAGCAGCTCACCCAAAATGAGATTTTTTTTTCTCTGTTGTGTAGATTTTCTGGTGAATTTCAGAAGGGTTCTTGATGTTTTATTTTGTGTTTATAAATATTTTCAGAGAGTGAAGCTTGTCTTGAGGATCACCAGGAGGATTGTGAACCTCATTTGTACTGAGGCAAGCCACAGCAACATTTTCATGGTGCCATTACAATTTTTGTGATTTTTGTTTCAACTTGAATGAATGATTTAATCCATGCATTTAAATCACCATTATATTATTTATATTCTGTTGGTTGCTTGTTTTAGTTAATATGCTTAGTTTACAGCAAGTCTGAAGCTAACTAAGTTGGTTGAATAACTAGAAGAAATAGTTGTATGAAGATGTAATATGGTTATGGATATAAGTAATTATTTTTAGTTATTTTCTTGGAGGAGAAAAATGATAAATTTGCTAAGTAAATATTCTGTTTAAAGTGATGGTTAATCAGAATCAGAGAAGTGCTATGAGCTGTGATGCTGATGCTTAGTGTGCATAAAATTGACCCAGTTACTTCCGATGATATATGATGCATGTATTAGTGCTGCATTTCATGGCATATTATGACACTGGTTAATTTCACTTTAAGTTGAACCTGATCATAACTCAACTTGAATATATCGTTGACTGGATCATGGTGCCACTGAATCGAGTTTTTCCCAGTGCAACCACATTTGCCTTTATGGGAAGGCCTTTATTCGGTCTGTTGTCATGCCTCTGGTTGGTGCCTCTAACGAGGGAAGGTTATGGGCGTGCGGTACCCTGGCCCGGTAAACAGACATAACCTTGTGTGCCCGTTGTTCATGTTATGGTACCTTGTCCCTGTTTGGGACCGTTTATGTTTGGCCACGACGGTGGCCATTGGTGTCTTTGGTAGACACGGGGCCACTCTTGATAACCCACAAGTATAGGGGATTGCAACTGTTTTCGATAAGTAAGAGTGTCGAACCCAACGAGGAGCTAAAGGCAGAACAAATATTCCCTCAAGTTCTATCGACCACCGATACAACTCTACGCACGCTTGACGTTCGCTTTACCTAGAACAAGTATGAAACTAGAAGTACTTTGTAGGTGTTGTTGGATAGGTATGCAAGATAATAAAGAGCAAGTAAATAAAAAGTAGGGGCTGTTTAGATAAAGACACAACTATGTTAGGTTTAGTAGAGAGTTTGTTGTTACGAGAAAGTTATTTGTCCCTATGCAATCGATAACTAGACCGGTAATCATTATTACAATTTTATTTGAGGGAGAGGCATAAGCTAACATACTTTCTCTACTTGGATCATAGGCACTTATGATTGGAACTCTAGCAAGCATCCACAACTACTAAAGATCATTAAGGTAAAACCCAACCAGAGCATTAAAGCATCAAGTCCTCTTTATCCCATACGCAAACAACCTACTTACTCGGGTCTGTGCTTCTGTTCACTCACGCCACCCACCATAAGCAAATCATAAACATATTGCAACACCCTACAGCGGGGATCCCTCACGCTTGCGCGACACGGAGAGCACCATAGGACAGCACCAATAATAAAACATGCAACTCAAACCAATCTTGATCATCAAATAGCCATTAGGACAAAACGGATCTACTCAAACATCATAGGATAGCCATACATCATAGGGAAATAATATATAGCGTTGAGCACCATATTTAAGTAGATATTACAGCGGGTAAGAGAGAGGTTAACCGCTGCATAGAGGGGGGAAGAGTTGGTGGTGAAGGCGGTGAAGTTGTTGGTGAAGATGACAGTGATGATGATGGCCCCGGGTGGCACTCCGGCGCCACCGGAAGCAAGGGGGAGAGGGCCCCCCTTCTTCTTCTTCTTCTTCTTCTTCCTTGACCTCCTCCCTAGATGGGAGAAGGGTTTCCCCTCTGGTCCTTGGCTCCCATGGCGTGGGAGGGGCGAGAGCCCCTCCGAGATTGGATCTGTCTCTCTGTCTCTCTCTGTTTCTCCGTTCTCAGATTCTTCCGTTTCACCGTTTCTTATATTCCCGGAGATCCGTAACTTTGATTGGGCTGAAATTTTGACACGATCTCTATCCGGAAATTAGCTTTCTTTCGGTGAAAGAAGGGCATCAACCGCCTTACGGGGTGGCCACGAGGGTCAGGGGCGCGCCTTCCTCCCCAGGGCGCCCCCCCTACCTCGTGGGCCCCTCAAGCATCGTCTCGCGTGGATTCTTCTTCCCAAAAATCATATATATTCCAAAAAAATCTCCGTCAGTTTTTATTTCGTTTGGACTCCGTTTGATATGGATATTCTGCGAAACAAAAAACATGCAACAAACAGGAACTGGCACTGGGCACTGGATCAATATATTAGTCCCAAAAATAGTATAAAAGTTGCCAAACATATATGAAAGTTGAATAATATTGGCATGGAACAATCAAAAATTATAGATACGACGGAGACATATCAGCCACCCAAGACTAGCTCAGTAGGGAGTGAGTCGGAGTGGCCGAGAGAGTGTCATGGAAATGGAGGGGTTTCGTCGGAATGTCGTTGGTCCACCCGAATGGGAGTGAGAGGCCATGGGTTCCGTGGTGTGGGTACAGTGCGCTACCTCTGCATAGTGTATTAAATCTATCGATAGCCGAGTCCACGGTTATGGACACGCTCGAAAGTAGGTCACACCATGGGTCAACGTTTAATAAATTTTGCACACTAAAGTGATGCGGAGCATCCCAAGATCATCCCCATGGACGCACCTACACTTCCAACGACACCACTTGGACCAATGACACGAGCCCGAGCCAAGGCTATCGAAGATAAGGTGAACTCACTCCTCTCAGAACTTCCACTTTCTATGCATGAGACATGGCTACTACCTAAGTCTGAGGTGCTGTGCATGATTAGGCACCAAGAGGACCCTCCCGAAGATGCGCATGAAGATGTACAAGTCCCCAAGTCCACGAATGAGGAGAACCAACAGAAGGAGCCAAGAGCATCTCCCAGGCCCCGGACATCCGGCCATGACCCCGGACATCCGGCCCCTGGAGCGTCGTCCACTACAGCAACATAGCCGCGAGAAGCTACAGGCCCCGGACATACGGCCGCGACAGCCCAGACATCCGACCTCTCCCGAGCCCCCAGACATCCGGCCGCCAGCCCGGAAATCCGGCCCCTCCGAACCCGAGAGCAACAAACGCCACCACTTCATCCCGGACATCCGGCCTCCCCAGCCCAGACATCCGGCGTCGCCTGAAAGCCCGGACATCCGGCCTGACCAGCCCGGACATCCGGCCTCCCCTGTCTGCGCACAGTGAAGGGCCGAGGCCCTTGTATTCCTTCTCCCCCCTAGACTATATATACTCCACCTCGCCCAACATTTTAGGGTTAGCATTGGTTTAGCTCATATTTGAGATAGAGCATTGCTCATCCACATCGGATCTACTCCACGAGAGACACCGCGGCCCCTCTACAAGAAGATCCACATTGGATTCAAGACCTCCTCACGGAGAAGACCGTTACCATTGTATCGTCCCTAGTTGATCATGAACCGTGTATCGTTCCATGTATCCGAGGATCTAGAACATGTGTGACTTATCCATGTTGGTTTGAGTGTTCCTCTTCGTTTCCCCTTTGTGTTTCTCTCGTTTTCCCCTTTGTGTTCCTTGTGTTCTTTGGGGATTCCGCTCCTTTCGTGATAGATCGGGCGATTAGGGTTCCACCCTACATCATCTTGGTATCATGAGCCACGTTGATCACGATTTCGGAGCCTCCCCGTTGTGTTTCTAGCCTTGTTTTGTTGTTTTTTGTCCTAATTAGAAAATTCCCCACCAAAAGTAGCCCCAATTTTTTTTGTGATTTGTAGGTGTGTTGAGATTTTGTTGGTTTGGATCCGTGGATTTGCTTTGTTCTGAGTGGATCTAGCTTCCCATCCATTTTCCCCCAATTTCCATCCACAAATTCCTCCGAATTTCGCCCGGATTTGACCTCTCCACGCGGTGTTCATCCCGTTCGTCCCCGGATCCAGAACCCGGACATCCGGCCCGTCAAGCCCGGAAATCCGACCCCCGGACATCCGGTCTTCCACCCGGACATCCGACCCCTGACAGCAACATCTCCCGCCCTGTTTTCCGTCCATTTTTCACCAAATTTTGTTCCGGTGCCCACCATATACCACATATACTTCCGCATACCTCCACCACTTCTTGTTCCGGTTCCCACCATATACCACATATACTTCCGCATACCTCCACCACTTCTGCATAAGCCAACCATTTTGGACCGTTTCGCTCTCCGACACATTTGCTACTTCGAGGTTTTGAGAATTTGAGCTGCGGTACCGTATCCTTCTATGTTTCGGCTATCTAGGTACGGTTCGACATCGACATCACCGCCGCTCATCTTCGCCACGGGCGCGTCCTACATCATCACCGCCCTCCTACATCGTCATCAACAACGACCACCTTGACTACACCTTGGTATTAGTGCCACCATTTTGACACCATACCGGAAGCAAGACCAGTAACCTCATCTTGGTATTGGACATATCACTCTTGCCATTACATTGATATCCATTATAGCCTTACTCCTTTGCGTTGCTTACCCATTGAGACGAGCCATTGAGTATTGCCGGCAACGAGACTTGTGCACATTAGTGATCATACTTCTCATATCATCCATATATCATTGTTGCACATATTGGTATCATCTCTTGTGTCACAAAGTAGTCATCGCATACTCACTTGCTATATCGGTTCGTCAAGCATTGCATGAGAAAAGAGCTCAAACATCAAAGAGCCAAACAAGCTTTTAAGCAAAGAGGAAAGATAAGCAAAGAGATTTTAAGCAAGAACCATAGCATCATACAACATTAAGATTTCCATACTCGATCATCTTGGATCATATCATAGCAGCACCTTGCATAGAGCATACTTGGGATAGAAGTCGTTGCATTTTTGCTAAGTAGGTTGTGCACAAGTTCTTGTATCCGCCTATGGTGCAATCGTGCTAGCGTCTCTCTAGTGTTGTGCAACAAGAGCATTTTTGTGGATTCCACATTTTGGCTCACCCTTGGTTGCACGACCCCACTTATCTTTTTGCGTGTGTGTTTCCGTGTACCTTATATGCTTGGTCTACTTGTTACATTGCATCTTGCAAATCTTTTCCAACATTATTGAAGCTCACTTACAATTGCATCAAATTTTGTGCCACCATCCTAACCAAGCTCCACCAAAAGCTTTTACTTGTGTATGTGTGAGAAACCGACAAGAGCTAGTACCAATTGTGCTATTTCCTTGTCCTACATTGGAGTGATCCTCGATCCACTTTCAACTTCGGTCAAGGTACATTTGGTACTCGTTCTTCTCTTTCTACCACTCACATTATCTTGGAATGATGGATAGGCCAAGTACTACTACCAACCCACTCTTCATGGAGCAAGACGACGACATGAACTCCTTCGTCACCAAGAGTCACCTCTTTGGTACACAACGTGCTTTGCATCAAGAGCAACAAGCTATGAATGAACACATCGACAACCTTGCCGCCGACTTGAGACTTTCCGAGCAACGTACAAGGGACTACTTTGACCACAAGCTCGACGATCACAAGCAAGAGAATGACAAAAGGATGGACGAAATTCGTGCCTTGTTGCTCAACCGCTCTTCTTCCACTTCAAGAAGGAGCCCTTCAAGCCACCACTCCGACTTCACCCTCTCCGGCTCAAGTACACCGACATCGAACACTCTTCGCCGAGCCGCGCGCAATGATCGTCCAACAAGCCTCAATCCCCTATGCGACACCAACTCTCAAGAGCGTCGACAACGCCAAACTCAAGAGGCCTTTGCGCTAGCTCGAGAACGGCAACGATAATGACAACATGAAGAGGAAGAGCGAGCGTGTCTACACCAAAATGCTCAAGATTCCGAGGCACAACGTCAAGAACAACAACTCCGTGACGCTCAAGCACTTGCGGCGCAACAAGCTCTACGCGATTCAAGTCGAGCCGTAGCCGACCGAGGCCGACAAGCCCATGAACAAGATGAAGCACTTCATGAAGAAATTCAAGAACGGAGATTTCAAGCTCGCGTGCATCGTCAAGTTCCTCCTCGAGCTCGACAAGCTCCTCTACAAGCACGTCAAGAACAATAAGTTCCTCAAGATCATGAAGACAATCAAGATCCTCCACGATAAGAGCAACATGAGGAAGACAACCCTCCGCGCCAAGAGCACCACGAGTTGAACAATCATCAACAACATGGGCGTCATCATCCCCGACCCCAACACAATGAAGAGCAACACTACGGCAAACTCAAGTTCACCATGCCCAAGTTCAACGGAAGCAACAATCCCGAAGAGCACCTTTCATGGGCATTGAAATTTGATAAGATCTTCTGTTTGCATAATTATGAAGAAGAGAAGAAGATTGCGATGGCATCCCTTGAGTTCCAAGACTATGTGCTCATTTGGTGGGAACAAATCATAGAGTGCCGAGAGGCAAGAGGTGAACCACCCATCACTACTTGGGCGCAAATGAAGGATGTCATGAGAGCACGCTTCGTACCTACCTACTACAACCGCGACCTCTTCAAGAAACTCCAACAACTCAAGCAAGGGACCAAGAGTGTTGAAGAGTACTACAAGGAGATGGAGATTGCAATGATACGAACCAATGTCATGAAAGATGATGAGCAAACAATGGCACATTTCTGGAATGGACTCAATCATCCCATCAAGAAGATCGCCGACTTCCAACCATACTCAAATCTCATCGAGCTAGTACACCAAGCTACCAAAGCGGAACGCCAAGTGCAAGACGATTTCAAGTATGCCAAGTTCTCATCCAAGTCCTACAGCTTCTCCAACAACCAAGCTTCAACGACTCCAACACCGATTACAAAGCCTTCTACTACCAACATCGACAAGTCGAGTTCCAAGAAAGCTTCGTCAACTACAAGCCATCCTACTACGAGCAACTTCAAGCCGAGAGCTTCATCATCATCAACCCCAACTGTTGAGACCGTCAAGACGAGTTCCTTCAAGGTTTTCACTTGCGGAGGCTGAGGCCACAAGTCCTATGAGTGCACCAACAAGCGAACCATGGTCTTCAACGACGATGGCACTCATGACTCCATGAGTGAAGGAGAAATGGAAGCCCTTGAGCAAGTCGCCATGCACCGCCAAGTGAACAATGAAGAAGAACAAGTCTTTTGTGATGAAGACTCAAGTCCCGCCCTTGTTGTCTCCAAAGTCTTGACTCTCCAACATCACCAAGAAGAAGACCCAAGATGCCACATATTCCACACCAAGGCCGGCATCAATGGACGATCCGTCAAGGTCATCATCGATGGAGGGAGTTGTCATAATCTCGCAAGTGAAGAACTTTGCTCCAAGCTCCAATTGCCCAAGACGAAGCATCCACATCCACGCAAAGTGCAATGGCTTAGTGACTCCGGCACCATACAAGTCGAGCACCGAGTACAAGTGTCCTTCAAAATTGGCGCCTACGAAGACACCTTGGAGTGCGACATCGTTCCAATGACTGTTTACCATCTTCTCCTTGGACGCCCATGGCAATTCGAGGAGTCGTCCACAATGGCCGAACGAACCACTACATCTTCAAGATTAAGGGCAAGGAGTACATCCTCTCTCCAATGTCGCCAAGTCAAGTGATCGCCGACAAGCAAGCCACCCATCGTGGAGATCATAGTGAGAGAGCGATCCACCAAAAAGAGAGTGAGCGCCACAAGCCCAAATCGAACACCTCCACGATGAGCGAAAAGAATAACCTAGTCCTATTTGCCACCAAAAGTGAGATAAGAGGAGTGTGTGAGAACCCATCTAGTGTCCTACACTACGTCCTCATGTGCAAGGACAATGCACCACAAACTAACACTTCTCACACTCTTCCTCTAGTCTTGTCTTCTCTTTTGCAGGAATTTCAAGATGTTTTCCCCGATGAGCTACCTCCGGGTCTACCTCCTCTACGAGGCATTGAGCATTGAATCGATCTCATCCCTGGAGCACCTCTTCCGAACAAAGCTCCATACCGCGTCAACCCTGAAGAAACCAAAGAAATACAAAGGCAAGTAAAGCATCTCATAGACCATGGACATGTGCGTGAAAGTTTGAGCCCTTGTGCCGTCCCGGTCATTCTTGTGCCAAAACGTGACGGTAGCTTTCGCATGTGCTCCGATTGTAGACCTATCAACGCTATCGCCGTTCGCTATAAGTATCCCATTCCATGCTTAGATGATATGCTTGATGAGCTTAGTGGTGCCACTACCTTTTCCAAAATTGATCTTAAGAGTGGTTACTATCAAATCCGCATACAAGAGGGTGATGAATGGAAAACCGCCTTCAAAACCAAGTTTGGTTTGTATGAGTGGTTAGTCATGCCTTCAAAACCTCCTCTACATTGGTATATTTGTTGTGGTTTACTTTGATGACATTCTTGTGTTTAGCAAATCTATCAAAGAGCATGTCACCCATGTCCGCACCATTTTGCAAACTCTTAGAAAAGAGCGCCTCTATGCTAATATGGAGAAATGCCTTTTTGGTGTTGATAAGCTCGTTTTCTTGTGTTTTGTTGTTTCCTCCAAGGGTGTTCATGTTGATGAGTCCAAGATCAATGCTATTAAGACATGGCCACAACCAACCAGCTTGCATCAAGTGCGTAGTTTTCTTGGCCTTGCTGGTTTCTATCGTCGCTTTGTGAAGGATTTTAGCACCATTGCTTCACCTTTACATGCTTTGAGCAAGAAGAATGTGCCTTTTGTTTGGGGACCATCCCAAGATACCGCATTCAATGAGCTTAAGAATTTGCTTACTCATGCTCCCGTGCTTGCTTTACCCAACTTGGACAAGCCTTTTGAGATTCATTGCGATGCTAGTGGTAATGGCATAGGAGGTGTGTTAACGCAAGAGAAGCGCGCCATAGCTTATTTTAGTGAGAAACTTTTTGGAGCGCAACTCAATTACCCCATCTATGACAAAGAGCTATATGCTTTAGTCCGTGTTTTGCATGAATGGGAACATTACCTTCGTGCCCATGAGTTTATCATTCATACCGATCATGAGACTCTCAAGTATCTTAAGGGCCAAACCAAGTTGAAAAAGCGTCATGCTAAATGGAGTGAATTTATTGAGTCCTCTCCTTATGTCATCAAGTACATCAAGGGTAAAGAAAACATCATAGAGGATGCTCTTTCCCGCATATGCATGCTTGTTACACAACTCGAGTTAGATGTCATTGGCTTCGAACATATCAATGACTTGTATGAGCATGATGCAACTTTTGCTACTCCTTATGACAAGTGTTTGTCGCATACATCTTGGGAACGCTATTACATCAAGGATGGATATCTTATGCGAGCTAACAAACTTTGCATCCTCAAGTCTTCTCTTCGTTTGTTGCTTTTGCAGGAATCTCATGGAGGAGGCTTAATGGGACATTTCGGACGCGACAAGACGTTCGCCACACTCTCGAAAAACTACTTTCGGCCAAAGATGTTTCGGGACGTCAATCGTTTCACCAACCGATGCTTTACATGTCGCAAAGCTAAGTCCAAAGCTCAATCTCATGGCCTCTATATGCCTCTACCAATTCCATACCAACCATGGGAAGACATTAGCATGGACTTTGTACTTGGTTTGCCTAGGACCCGAAATGGGAAAGATTCAATATTTGTCGTTGTGGTCCGTTTCTCAAAAATGGCACATTTCATTCCTTGCAACAAGATAGACGATGCTTCACATGTTGCTAATCTCTTTTGTAAGGAAATATTGCGTCTACATGGAGTGCCAAAGACTATCGTCTCGGACTGCGACGTTAAGTTCCTTAGCTACTTTTGGAAGACCTTATGCACCAAGCTCGGAATCAAGCTACTCTTCACCACGGCATACCATCCTCAAACCGACGGCCAAACGGAGGTGACCAACCGCACACTCTCCGCTCTACTTCGAGTACTCATCAAGAAGAACATCAAGGAGTGGGAGGAGTGCCTACCTATCGCCGAGTTCGCCTACAACCGAGCAAGACACTCAACAACCGGCAATCCCCCTTCGAGGTCGTCTACGGATTCAACCCATTGTCACCATTGGACATTCTTCCTCTACCACTCCAAGAGCGCATCAATTTGGACGCAAAGTGCACGAGCGACCCATCTCAAGAAGGTGCATGAAGATACAAGAAACACCATCGAGCGCCAAGTACAACGCCTTGTGATCAAGCTCAACGTCAACAAGCACCCTATGATATTCAACATTGGAGACCTCGTGTGGCTACACCTTCGCAAGGACCGCTTTCCCCAAGAATGCAAGTCCAAACTTCGACCACACGTGGATGGGGACCATTCAAAGTGGTTGCACGCTACAACAACAATGCATACAAGATCGACATCCCTCGTGACAAGTACTCCATGAGCGACTCTTCAACATCAAAGATCTCTCGCCCTACCATGGTGATGAGGATTCGATTTGAGGACGGATCTACCCCAAGGTAGGGGAGATGATGCGGAGCATCCCAAGATCATCCCCATGGATGCACCTACACCTCCAACGACACCACTTGGACCAATGAACGAGCCCGAGCCAAGGCTATCGAAGATAAGATGAACTCACTCCTCTCCGAGCTTCCACTTTCTATGCATGAGACATGGCTACTACCTAAGTCCGAGGTGTTGTGCATGATTAGGCACCAAGAGGACCCTCTCGAATATGCGCATGAAGATGTACAAGTACCCAAGTCCACGGATGAGGAGAACCAACAGAAGGAGCCAAGAGCATCTCCCAGGCCCCGGACATCCGGCCATGACCCCGGACATAGGCACCTGGAGCATCGTCCACTACAGCAGCACAGCCGCCAGAAGCGACAGGCCCCAGGCATCCGGCCGCAATAGCCCGGACATCCGACCTCTCCCGAGCCCCCGGACATCCGGCCGCCAGCCCGGAAATCCGGCCCCTCCGAACCCGAGAGCAACAAATGCCACCACTCCAGCCCGGACATCCGGCCTCCCCAACCCTGACATCCGGCGTCGCCTGAAAGCCCGGACATCCGGCCCGACCAGCCCGGACATCCAGCCTCCCCTGTCTGCGGACAGTGAAGGGTCGAGGCCCGTGTATCCCTTCTCCCCCCTAGACTATATATACTCCACCTCGCCCAACTTTCTAGGGTTAGCATTGGTTTAGCTCATATTTGAGATAGAGCATTGCTCATCCACATCGGATCTACTCCACGAGAGACACCGTGGCCCCTCTACGGAGAAGATCCACGTTGGATTCAAGGCCTCCTCACAGAGAAGAACATCAAGACATCCTCACGGAGAAGACCATTACCATTGTATCGTTCCTAGTTGATCGCGTACCGTGTATTGTTCCATGTATCCGAGGATCTAGCACATGTGTGAATTATCCATGTTGGTTTGAGTGTTCCTCTTCGTTTCCCCTTTGTGTTTCTATCATTTTCCCCTTTGTGTTCCTCATGTTCTTCGCGGGATTCCGCTACTTTCATGAAAGATCGGGCGATTAGGGTTCCACCCTACATCATAAAGTTATGAACTTTGCATTGTTGATGATGGTGGGTAGACCATCTTGATGTTGGATACCAAGTGTTGGTCGTGGTTGTGATCGCCGGAAAGATCATTGTTTGAGACCAAGTGTTGGTCGTGGTTATGATCGCCGGAAAGATCTCCGTTTGGTTACGAGGTAACCTGATTTCAAAACCCCGATGGGTGGTTCGTTTGTGACCCAAGAGCGATCACCATTGGTAAGCAAGTCCGAGGGGCTTTTATCACAAGAGCATGGTCACAGCATGTCGGATATATTGTTGCATTATTAAACAATTGGTTAACTATCATGATGTTGTTTGTCATTATGTTTATGCTTGTTGTGAGCTTGCAAGTACATTCAATGTACTGACCTGGCATGTCATGCCAGATTTCAGGAAAGTCCCGTTGGAAAGGAGTGCTGTCCAAGTCTAGATCGTCTCCACATCGGTGTCCCTGTGCTATGGAGTTCCAATATGACATTGTTCCGCTACCGCGTAGTTTTGATGATCGAGGCCCCTTTATGTTCACTAAATAATGTACATATTGTTCAGTCGCACCGAGTGTGCCGCTTGGCCTCGCCACCTGTTGGAATATAAACTATGATCTGCTAGCATCAATAAAGCGGTTGTTTTCTGTACAAAGATGTTGTGTGTTGCCAGAAGGCATGATCTCTGGGTTGGCAATGCATGGTAAACTGGTTGCTCTGAGCCGGGGTGCCACAACGCTTGGTATCAGAGCCGCGCTGACTGTAGGCCATGCTAGACTACGGCGTGTTAATTGGACGTTAGATACGAGTTTAAGTTGAGTGCCGGTAGCATTTGTAGCTGGTTGTTGCTTTGCATGCACTCATTCTATTTTTATGCTAACCTGCTAATGGTTGTGAGTGTAGATGGCTCCAGTGCCATATCCGTGCCAGTTGCAGCTGATGTCGTACACGTCGCCGCATCTTCTCCGTAACGTGTGGCGTCGGTTTTACCCTCTCGGTGACGACCCAGTCTATCGTGTGTACCGGGAGCGTCTAGCAGACTCAGTGTATGAGTATCACACAGTGGTTACTCTGCACACCAGTTCCGATTCCAGCACTTGCACTCGTAATTCTCGGAGCGGTTACGCTTCTGCCGCTTCTCAGGCTGTTCAGTTTGCTGCATTCGAGGTCCTTGTCGAGCTTCATTATAACGAGGTCCGGATGCAGAATCACCCAGGTTTCTACTACTATCCCTCTCTGCACGACAATGGTCGTGTCCGTTTCCCTATCATTGACCCGGAGTCTGATAGTGTTGCTCGCCATCTTTCTCGTTATATCACTGCTAGCTACCTTATGATCCATGAGCTGGCTCGAGAGCTGACTCGTGCTCGTACTGCCTTAGCCTCTACTAGATCTGTCACTGCTCCATCCTCCCTGGGATTTACTCCTTATGTTCCCGCCATTTCTAGTTCCCCCATTTCATCGGTTACCCATCCGAGTAGCTCGGGCACCTCGACCGTGAATCCTCTCAGTGCTCCTGCTGAGTGGGTTTCTCTTCTCACTACTCCCGTAGCCCCGATGCTTCACCATGCACCTGCCCCGGAGGGAGAGCCCTCGAGGCAGAGTCGTCGTGTTTCCTTTAATCCGGAGGTTTCCGTTAACGTCGTCAGTTCAGGATCCAAGTGCGCTTCGAGAGAGGACCCCGCAGCACCAGCAGAGCAGTAGAGCTTCGGAGTATCCGCAGTCGTCAGGATGATGTACGGATGTAGTCGTACGTGTCATTATGTTTCATTTCCTGTATGAGATTAGTTGAACCTGGCATGTTGTTTACCTTTCATGTATGAGTCTATGTATAATTATGTTGGGACTCTATTTTTTCGCTGTATTTTCTTCGTTATTTCGTTTTCTCTCGGGATTTGTTGCTGGCTTTTCCCCATTTTATTTGGATGTTTCTCATCTCGGTTGCGTTGTCTTGGGAACAATACACAATAGGATGCCGCGGGGAGGCAGCAGTAGCGGCGCTCATGAGGATGCTCCTGTTCGTCATTCCGCACAACAGGCAAGACACTCCTCCGAGCCGTACGTTCCACCACCGCCTCCACCGCCAAATCCACCCTTCACCAAACAAATATTGCGTATGTTTGAGGAAAGGAGGAATAATGATCTGATTGAAATATTAAGAAGTGTGCAAGCTGTGGTTGGACAGAATGGAAATCAGAACGGTCATCACTCCAAGCTGTCAGATTTTCACAGGACCAAGCCTCCCAATTTCAGTCAGGTTATTGATCCCTTGGATGCAGACGATTGATTGCGAACCATTGAGAGGAAGCTTGAGATTGCTCGTACTAAAGAAAATGATAAAGTTCCATTTGCAACTCATTATCTTGAAGGCAGTGCTGCCATATGGTGGGAAAATGCAAAAGCCATGTGGCCTGCTGATGAAGAAATCACCTGGGCAAAATTCAAGGATCAGTTCAGGAAATATCATATTCCTACTATAACTATGAAGGTTAAACAGCGTGAGTTTCTCGCACTCATCCAAGGAAATCAGTCTGTGGGTGAATATTTGCAAAAATTCAATCATCTAGCCTGTTACTCCCTTTATGACGTGGCCACCGAAGAAAGAAAGATTGACAGATTTCTTGGGGGATTAAACTCGCAACTCCGATGTACCCTTAGTATGTTTGATTTCCTAGATTTCCCAACTCTAGTGAACAAGGCTTTCATTGCTGAAAGGGAGCACAAGCTCATAACGGACAACATGCCTGCTAATAACGATCACAAGCGCAAGTTTGAGCCAAGGAAGGAAGGGCAACCAGTGCAAAAGGCTCGTACCTGGCAGCAGACTCAGGTGGAATCCAAGCCCAATTGGCACCAGAATGTTAACAAGACCACCACCCAAGTCAAGAATGTCGTGACCAACCCGGTGCACGAGGAGCGCTAGTGCAACAATTCTTGCTTCAGTTGTGGGAAAACCGGACATTATGCCAGACAGTGTCCCAAGAACGGCAAGACAAGTGCACTAATCAGGCCACAAGTCAATTTTATTGAGTCATGCCCGACCCAGCAAAACATCACTGGGCACGTTCATCACCTCTCTGCAGATGAAGCCCAAGAGAACCCCGAAGTCGTCATTGGTATGTTTCCTGTTAATAACATACCTACCGTAATTCTATTTGACCCTGGGGCTTCCCACTCTTTTATTTCTTGGAGTTTTGTTGCCCAAAACAAATTCCTGTGTTCTCTTTTGGGCAAGAATATGCTGGTACGAACCATGGGATCCTTAATCAAGAGCAATCTAGTCTGTCGTAATCTAGAAATCAATATCAACGGAGTGTGTTTTCCAACTTCCTTGATAATCATTGAGTCTAAAAAGTTGGATGTTATCTTGGGTATGAATTGGTTGACCCAATATCACGTATGCATAAATTGCGCGACCCGAGAAGTCACTTTGACCAGTCAGAAGGGGCAGGCTACCAAATTTTATGCTCGTATAAGCATACCCAAGAAAGAAATGGTTTTCACCGCTGTCGCTGGTGAGTTGGAATTAATTTCCGTGGTCAGTGAATTTCATGATGTATTTCCAGAAGAACTGCCAGGCATGCCACCAGATCGAGAGCTTGAGTTTGCAATAGATCTTGTGCCCGGAACCGCACCATTATACAAGAAGTATTATCGTTTGCCTTCATTAGAACTAGTGGAGCTAAAGAAACAGCTTGATGAAATGCTCCAGAAAGAATATATCTGTCCCAGCTCTTCACCATGGGGATCACATGCTATCTTCATGGACAAGAAGGATGGTAGTCTCCGCATGTGTGTGGATTACCGTCAGCTAAATGATGTCACCATCAAAAATAAGTATCCGCTGCCAAGGATTGATGATTTGTTTGATCAGCTCAGTGGGGCCAAGGTATTCTCTAAGATTGATTTAACGACATGATATCATCAGCTCAAGATTAAAAAGGAAGATATTCCTAAGACCGCATTCACCAATCGATATTGTCTTTATGAATATACAGTTATGTCCTTCGGTCTCACCAATGCCCCTACCTTCTTCACGCATATGATGAACAAAGTATTCATGGACTTCCTCGACAAGTTCGTGGTAGTCTTTATGGATGACATACTTATATACTCAAAAAGTGAAGGAGATCACAAAGAACACCTCCGAGCAGTGCTACAGCGACTCCACGATCATCAGTTATATGCCAAATTCAGTAAATGCGAGTTTTGGCTAAAGCAAGTTGGATTTCTTAGACATGTGCTATCCGCCAAAGGTATAGCCATGGACCCAAACAAAGTAAAGGATGTGCTCGATTGGTTGCCACCCATAACCGTATCCCAAATCCGGAGTTTTCTTGGATTAGCCGGATACTACCGTCGTTTCATTGAAGGGTTTTCCAAGATTGCTAAACCCATGACGGAGCTGGTCAAAAAGGATAAGAAGTTTGAATGGACTGGGGACTGTGAGAAAAGATTCAATGAGCTAAAGATACGGCTGACGACCGCACCTGTGTTGACTCTTCCAGATATCTACTACATATGCAACAAAGTGACATCGCCTACTTTGTGGCCTGTTGCGACATATGCAACAAAGTGAAGGAAAAGCATCAGAAGCCAGCCGGACTTCTCCAACCACTGCCAGTTTCACAATGGAAATGGGATGATGTCTGCATGGATTTTATCACAAGTCTACCTAATACTCAGCGAGGCAATGATGCAATCTAGGTCATAGTGGACACCTTAACCAAGGTGGCCCACTTTATCCCGATCAGAACCACATATCGGGTGGCTCAACTTGCACAACAATATATATCTAGAATAGTCAGTCAGTATGGAGTACCACAAACAATCACTTCCGACCGAGGGTCACTTTTTACCTCTGCTTTTTGGTCCCGTCTCCATCAAGCCTTGGGGATAGCGCTAAAATATAGTACCGCTTATCATCCTTAGGCTGATGGACAGACGGAGCGGGTAAACCAAATACTCGAAGCTATGTTATGAGCCTATGCTTTGGCCCAAGGGCCTAAATGGGAAGACTTCCTGCCATATGCCAAGTTCTCTTATAACAACAGCTTCCAGACCAGTCTAAAGATGTCACCGTATGAGGCCTTCTATGGCCGTAAGTGCCACACTCCTTTAAATTGGTCTCAAACTAGAGATAGCCATGTTTTCGGAACAGATCTCATGATGGAAACTGAGAAGCAAGTTAAGGAAATCCGAGACAGATTGCAATTGGCCAAATCATGGCAAAAGAGTTATTATGATGCAAAACACTGACATGTCAGTTTTGAACCCGGGGAACATGTATATCTCCGAGTTACTCCTATGAAAGGAGTCAAGAGATTCCAGACTCATGGAAAGTTGGCACCCAGATTTGTTGGTCCGTCTCTAGTTATGTCCAAAGTGGGTACTGTTGCATATCAGTTGGAACTACCCCCTGAATTGTCGGAAGTGCACAATGTGCTTCATGTTTCATAGTTGAGGCGATGCATATCGCCACCCGAGAAAAAGACTGCTATGATTTAAATAGAGTTAGCGAAGGATTTAACCTATGAAGACAGACTGGTCAGAATTTTGGATCAGATGCAAAGGGTCACCCGTAGTAAAGCAAGGAAACTTTACAAAGTTCAGTGGGAGCATCACACAGAGGCAGAATCAACTTGGGAACGAGAAGAATTTCTAAAGGCACATTACCCAGAATGGTTTTCCCAAGCAACCGAATCTCGAGGACGAGATTTATCCTAAGTGGGGGAGGTTTGTGACAGCCTGGTTTTTACCCTCTTTCTTTTCGTTCGATTTTCATTTGATTTGGTTTTGAAAATTGGAGTTTTGAATCTTTTCATATGGACTTAAACACTTGGGTACCCCTTGACTTTCACCCAAGTGCCTCATATCCTTCCCTAACTGTCACTTTCTCTCTGGTTCACCTCAAAATAAAATTTTGAATATTTTTCTTAAATGAAAAACATTCATTTCCCTCTCTTAAACCCTAGCTAGCTCAATGTGCTCCAAAGCAACCTCAATTTTTCTTGCCCGCAAAAACTGAGAAAATTCACAAATATTATTTGAACCCTAGGGCACCTTCCTGAGCAAAAATATTTCATCACTTTTTGGAATATTTTTGCTACAGAAAATATTTTCTGTTCTGGACAGAAATGGTAGTTTCTACAGCAACTACCATTTTACTTTATCTATTGTGGTTGATTTTTCTTGTGCATCATCACCTTAGTAGATGATTGCTACCCTCCAAAACCCAGCTCCAAACTCTCAGTAGTTTGACCTCAGTAAGCTCTCAAAGTTACTGACCAGAAACTTACCAGGAAGATGAAATCTATTCTACTGCGTCTGAGTCCAAACCAAAGTGTGGTAACATCTAGAACTACCACGAACTACAGGCCAGACATGAAGTTTGGGCTTAGGTCGGCCTAAGGCCAGAGTTCACGCGGTGACCGCGTTCGTCCAGGCATGCTGGCATACGGCCGACGCGCTCTGCGACACACCCGAGCCTATGTTGATCGCGTGCTCGCCTCTCCACCTGCCTAAACTTGCCAAACCTCGCCACAATCATCGTCCCGATCTTCTTAACTCTCTCCTGGCGCTCTCCGACGCCGGAGCTTGCCGCAGCGAGCACATGAGCGGTCCGGCCAACGCAACAGTGCATTGCACACTATGCTCGTCGTCACCCTCGTGCCCCTATGCTCGTCTCTGCTCGCCCACAGTTCCGGCGTGAGCTCCGTCCCCTTCTCCCTCACTCACTGACGCCGTTCGTTGCCGGGCACCGTGTCCAGGTGTCCTCCGGCGGAGCCCGACCCCCCCTCGATGCTCGGCTATAAATAGAGCCCTCCCCAGCCTCATAGAGCATCATCCACTACTCCCACACACTCCACGATCTTGTAGAAAGCCGTAGCCCGGCCGGGCAGGCCACGGGCCACCATCCCCGAGCTCAAGCTCGATGGCGATCCCCTTGGGTCATCTCCGCAGCTCCAGCCCCTCCCAGGCCCGGGCAACCCTTCCAGGGCCCCCACCGTGCCTCGGTGGTGCCGTTCCGCCCGGTTGGAGCCCCTGGTGTCGCCTTTGGTCGCCGTCGTCTTCATCTCCGGCGACCTCTGCTTCCTGTCCTCGCTAGAGAGGCTGATTCTGACGCCGTCTGACCAACCCTAGCTAATCTACGGGTATGGGCAGGTGCGTCTCCATCTTCTCTTTCGATCCCTCCCTCTCGTTCTGGCCAAGAAGCTCTCCTCGCCGGCAAGTGCTCCGGCGGAACCACGCTGCCCTCTGTTTCCCTCTCCCCTTCCCCTCACCTGACTAGCGAGGCCCGCTAGTCAGCCACTCTGTACGCGCGCAAAGCGGTACGAGTGGTGGCGCCCGTGAGGTTTACGCCTTCGATGTCACCCCAGTTCTGTTCAAACTAGTACAAATGCCCATGCGTTGCAATGGGCGAAATTGCTCAAAAAGTGCAACGGGCGAAAAACACTTTACACCTGTTCGGTGTGCCATTACTCGCCATTTCCTATAGTAATTTCTGATAAACATCGGTAATAAGGTTACACTATTATCGTTTTTCGGAGCACAAATTGTGGACGTGAAGAAGCCACCTAAACGTCTTTCATTCGGTTTTATCTTTTGCCTTTTGAAAAAACATGAATATTTCTTTGTTTTATTAAAGAAAATGAACAAATTTGAATTTATCTGTTATTGTTAGAACTGAAACATATTTTGAAGAACTTTTTGAACAAATGATTTTTTTGAAACACAATTAATATGGATCGGGGGAGTATTATGATTTTAAATTTTGTGACCAATTTTGAATGTGTTTTTAAAAATGGACTATCTTTGCAAAATTTTGAGAATATTTTTAAAAGCATGAACATGTTGAAAAATGTGAATATTTTTTGAAAGCAAGAACAAATTGAAACACTCTTTTTAAAAAAATGCACTCTCGGTGTCCGTAGTTAAAAAAGGATGTTTGGTGTCCACTTGATCACGAACCAGTCCGAAGATGGCAATCCAAAGACAATGAGCTCGGCGAGAAAAATGTAAAACTAATTTATAATTCCACAGAAATGACCCTTGCAGAATCCATACAAAACGCAATCATTGAAGCAACCATTTTATAATGATATATTTAAAAGAAACTGAATGACGCAGCATGTTGTTTCAGAATCACGTTTATATTCTCTCCCTTAGAAGAATTACTTCAGTTCTTTCAAGACAGAACCATACAACAAAATGTTTCAGATGTCAGAACACTCTGAATCAGTTTATACACTCTGAAATATAAATTCAGGCCATATACATCCCAATTCTGCAGCTAACCTAGCAAGTATTACACTTTTGGAACCAAAAACTTGAAGGTAGAATAGCACAGAATTAGTAAAGAACTAACCTCCATTTGAAGGTAATTGCATGCATTTGTGAATCCAAGCATAGTTATATTGAAGAAATAATTCTGCAAATATAATATGGATCAAAAATTCAGAGATCTCATGAGAGGTGGACTTATGCCCAATATATCGGGAAACAATATGCATGTTTCACCATGTAGCTAGAACTGAAGCAAATTATCTAGAAGGAATAGAAAGAGAAATTAGTTCATGATCCAGGGGCCAAATTGGTAAAAAATACTATTATATTGAAAAGAAACATCAACATCCGTAAACTTCACAATGACACAACTACAGTCTTGTGCCATATTCGGTTACACGCCATGAAATGGAAGAGAACCGCACACAGTGGTGAACAACTGGCTTTGCCTGACCGAGCAGCGGGAAACAAAATTTCCAATCTTTTGCTAATTTCAATTTTTTTTAAGTAAACATCCGAGCTTCAAAAACATAGTACAATGAAAAGGATACAAGAAGATTGCCAGCTAACTTTAAGGATCTTATCAACTTCAACATAAAACCACAGTTGCAATAAGCTAAATTACGTAAAATAAAGATAAAAGTAACCAAAGTAACATGTTTCTTTCTAATCCCTATTTATGAATTTAGTCACATCTTGCTACTAGCAAGGAGGGTGGGATTTCCAGAACTCAGATGCACTACGGCTTATAAGACAATTAAGCAGAGACCATATGTGGCTTCGGTCCAGGATTTGGTTTAGCACCAAAACAACGCTTGGATCAGTGACACAAACAATTCATCTCAGCAAAAGCAGCTACAAATATTTTATTGGGTCATGTAAAGAGAATGGGCAGATAACACCATTCACTTCAGGATTCGTCCAAGGCCACACAGAACTGTCCCAAGATTCACTGCTGCCAGAATGGAGCAGATGCATTTAATTAAGCATGAATATTTGCATTGTGATTCCACAGTATGCACTGTACGTACTTTAGTTAAGTATGGATATATATATATCTGAACTTGCAAAATATACATTGGTCAGTGTTATTCTTTTCTATTCAAATTTTGTGTTCCACCATGATATAGAAATTGCATATAAAATACAGTTCAAAACAGGTGATGTAAATGAAATTACATATATTTATCACCGTTGTATGCTCAGTAAGTGTTCATAAATATATTTTATTTACCATATATTTTTACACAAACACAACACGGCAACATCCGGTTGGTGCCGCCCGGTGGCGAGGAGGCAGTGTTTTCCTTAGCACCAATAACTGGAGATGCACACTACAGCGTGGATTGACCTACAATGGGTGTGGGATCCAGGATAGAGGATGAATGGGAGCAGTAAGGAGGGAGCGTGTGGGAGTGGGGGACCCGTGAGGGGCGATGGAATAGAGGAAGAAAATCCTTTTAATATAACCACTGCTGCTCCTTACACCTAACGCTAGGTTACAGACAAAATCATGGTATAAGAACAGGGGTTCTATAGAGCATACATGCCCAGTTCCTAAAGATTGCTTCTATTTTATCCTTAAGATGTTTAGTGCCATTGGAATTTAGAGCATATCTGTTCTGTGACATAAAGAAAAGCATGATCTTTGGTATACTATAGAACAAAGATAATCACTATTCAGAGCTTGAAAAACATCATCTTGAAGAATGATTTTGTTTCTTCAAGAATTCGCCACAAGAATCCTGTACAAAACACTCTGATCCAATATGAGGTCGGTGGAACTACATACATGACATGACAAAGAACATATCAGTCACCAAGGATTGTTTTTAAGTAGCCTCGCTCATGAGCAGGATAAGTGGCCTTCAGTGGGATGTAGTCCAATTCGTCACCAAAGAATCTAAAATCGACACAACACAGGTTGTTATTGTGGTGGCCGGCAACAACACACTCCCTAGCGTAGATATCGCCGCAAGGTGCATTGGTCTGTCCGCTGCCGCCGCCCATCCTGGCAACATCAGGATAATGGTGACTCGGGCCTGGTTGCCCCTGGACTGGAAGAGCCTGATAACTTGCGCCTAGAAAAATATCAAACTACATCTTAACCAATGTTTACATTCCACCAAAATGGTAAAAGGATGCAAACAGAAATTTAGTATAATTGCAAGGAAATATGTGCTAATGAATTTTATGCAGACTAAGTGCACAATTAGGAAATAAAAAAATATAAGTAGTCAAATACATGACCAAATAGCCGTAAAGTTCATTGACAAGAAAAGTTGTAGAAATGAAGATAAATTTTAGAAAATCTAAGCAGCGTGGACTCCATATCTAATACATGAAGGAAGAGGAAGCCCATGTAAGTTCATGACCCCGGAACCACTAAGGCAAGCCATTGTTGTAGCAAGACAAAAAGGAGCTGCAAAGCAGGTTAAATTGCAAATCTACATCCAAACTTACCATGGCACTACATCTTTTTTGTTCAGAAGTAATTGAAAGATATACAAACATTGGCTAACATACTTTCAGAAAAGCACAGTCCCGATCATACTCACAAATATAAGTTTTGGTTTTCAACTGGCAGTGATTGTCCCCCTAACGCAAGCCTCTGCCTATAGCTTTAAACTGAACCAACAAGTTATCATGTCATTCATTTACAAAGTAATGCTTAGAAGACTAATTTCCCGAGGGAAAGAGTCAAATATACTTTCAGAATGTGCAGTTTAGATTATCTTTGCTAGTACCAATTCTGAACATAGCACAACAGTTTAGCTCCTGTTATTTAAGCTCGCAGTATTTAAACCGAGAATTGCTCGCATGTCATGTATTTTTTTGTAGTTGTAATCCCAGTAGTATTTACTTGCGCATTTAGGAATATCATAGTTAAAGCTAAAGAGGAATTGTCCTAGCATAATTTACATTTCAGAATGTTACAGTAGTAATGTAAATACAGATGGTTGAGACGGAAGGAAGGAGCTGATGCTGCTGCTCCAGACCGAATCAAATCAAGGTGGTGCATTGTAGACCCTGCAATCTATCCATCCATTCAATCCATATACAATCAGGTATTTGCACAGAAGGTGCAAACAGTCCACTGTAGACACTGTAGTAGAGAATAGATAGAGCTTCACCTGCAGAGCAGAGAATCCAATGGAATCCAACAGAGAGGAGAAGAAAAGAAGGAAGACCTGCAGATGGTGGAGGCCTCAAGGATGACGACCTGAATATGGTGATGGAACCCCATCACCATCAGGAAGAAAAATGCTTGAGCTACTGGTCCATGGCGATGTTGGGTGTGTGCCTGCGTGAGGGAGAGAATATCATCAGGGAAGGGGAGGAAAGAAGAGCAGAACCCTGGCGTCGGCACTCCCCTCTCCTCATGGGATTCAAGCAGTCGCCGGGGGAGAAGAGAAGGGGTGGAGGGGTTTTTAGTCATACCGCCGTCGTCGAGGTAGCCACCACCGTCATGATCACCGTCGGTCACCATGGCCTGGCGGCTAGGTTATCCAGCGTGAGGAATGAGGGAGGGAGGGCGGATTTGACCCCTGCCTGAGCTGCCGTGGCCACGGAGAGAAGGGGAGGGGTCGCTGTGGCCATGGAGGCCTGCCTCCAACTACAAGGACTTCGCGCTGTCATGCTAGATCCTTCCGTCTCCCGCGCCCGTCTGCCATGACCCGGCTCCGGCGAGCATGCCTGGGTCACCACACCGCCCCTCTTTTCTCCCATCTTCTCTTCCTCACCACCCTGTCTCTTTTCTGCCATGGATCCGCCCGGGAAGCCACGCTCTGGCCTTCCTCATCATCACTGACCACCCCTGCCTCGCCGCCCGCCACCCGATCCGCCACCCCAGCCCCTGCCGTGCACAGATCTGCCGCTCCCCCAGCCGCTCCAGCCACCGCGTTGATGTAAAAAAGACCGCGGGTTGAATATACCAAACCACACGGTCCTTTTTGTAAAAACGAAACCTTTCCCCAAATTAGCCACTTAAAATGGGACTGCGGGTTGAATAAGGAAAATCACAGGGACTTTTTTACAAAATTGATGACGACGTACACCTAGAAGCTACAGCCGGTTTATTAGTAGGTAAAGATTTAATTTTGTCCACATAGCTTCAAACAGCCACAACTTTTTAACCATAAGTCCAAATCAATTGATTCTTTTTGAATTGTATTCTTTGTGAAGAAATCTAGCAGCTCGCCCAAAATGAGAGTTTTCTCTGCTGTCTAGATTTTCTGGTGAATTTCAGAAGTGTTCTTGATGTTTTCTTTTGTGTTTATAAATATTTTGAGAGAGTGAAGCTTGTCTTGAGGATCACCAAGAGGATTGTGAACCTCATCTATACTAAGGCAAGCCACAACAACATTTTCATGGTGCCATTACAATATTTGTGATTTTTGTTTCAACTTGAATGAATGATTTAATCCATGCATTTAAATCACCATTATATTATTTATATTATGTTGGTTGCTTGTTTTAGTTAATATGCTTAGTTTACAGCAAGTCTGAAGCTAACTAAGTTGGTTGAATAACTAGAAGAAATAGTTATATGAAGAAGTAATATGGATATGGATATAAGTAATTATTTTGAGTTATTTTCTTGGAGGAGAAAAATGATAAATTTGCTAAGTAAATATTCTGTTTAAAGTGATGGTTAATCAGAATCAGAGAAGTGATATGAGTTGTGATGCTGATGCTTAGAGTGCATAAAGTTGACCCAGTTACTTCCGATGATATATGATGCATATATTAGTGCTGCATTTCATGGCATATTATGACACTGGTTAATTTCACTTTAAGTCAAACCTAATGATAACTCAACTTGAATATATCATTGACCGGGTCATGGTGCCACTGAATCGAGTTTTTCCATGCAACCACATTTGCCTTTATGGGAAGGCCTTTATTCGGTCTGTTGTCATGCCTCTGATCGGTGCCTCCAACGAGGGAAGGTTATGGGCGTGCGGTACCCTGGCCTGGTAAGCAGACATAACCTTGTATGCCTGTTGTTGATGTTATGGTACCTTGTCCCCATTTGGGACCGTTTATGTTTGGCCATGACGGTGGCTGTTGGTGTCTTTGGAAGACACGGGGCCACCCGGGACTAGTGCAGTAAGGAGTGAGTCAGAGTGGCCGAGAGAGTGTCATGGCAATGGAGGGGTTTCGTTGGAATGCCGTTGGTCCACCCGAATGGGAGTGCAAGGCCATGGGTTCCGTGGTGTGGGTATAGTGCGCTACCTCTGCAGAGTGTATTAAATCTATCGATAGCCGAGTCCACGGTTATGGACACGCTCGAAAGTAGGTCACACCATGGGTCAATGTTTAATAAATTTTGCATACTAAAGTTATGAACTTTGCACTGTTGATGATGGTGGGTAGACCATCTTGATGTTGGAGACCAAGTGTTGGTCGTGGTTGTGATCGCTGGAAAGATCATTGTTTGAGACCAAGTATAGGTCGTGGTTATGATCGCCGGAAAGATCTCCGTTTGATTACGAGGTAACCTGATTTTAAAACCCCGATGTGTGGTCCGTTTGTGATCCAAGAGCGATCACCGTTGGTAAGCAAGTCCGAGGGGCTTTTATCACAAGAGCATGATCACAGCATGTCGGATATATTGTTGCATTATTAAACAATTGGTTAACTATCATGATGTTGTTTGTCATTATGTCTATGCTTGTTGTGAGCTTGCAAGTACATTCAATGTACTGACCTGGCGTGTCATGCCAGATTTCAGGAAGGCCCCGTTGGAAAGGAGTGATGTCCGAGTCTAGATCGTGTCCACATCGGTGTCCCTGTGCTATGGAGTTTCGCTACGGCATTGTTCCGCTGCCGCGTAGTTGTGATGATCGAGGCCCCTTTATGTTCACTAAATAATGTACATATTGTTCAGCCGCACCGAGTGTGCCGCTTGGCCTCGCCACCTGTTGTAATATAAACTATGATCCGCTAGCATCAATAAAGCAGTTGTTTTCTGTACCAAGATGTTGTCTGTTGCCAGAAGGCATGATCTCTGGGCTGGCAATGCATGGTAAACCGGTTGCTCCGAGCCGGGGTGCCACACATATTACATCCACTGGGCATCAAAGTTCGCCACCAGTGCAAATATATGGAACAAAGCAGCATATCATATACGTTGGTTGTCAAAGTTGGCGACCAGTGCAAATAAACGCCGCAACAAAACAAGTCCAGAACTGAAACCACTTCAGAAGATCTCAAGAAACAATATCCTGGGTACCCATAATGCTGGCAAGATGCTTAGCAAGCTTATTAACTTTCTCTTGTTTGGCGCTTAAATCCTCCAGCGCTTGCTGTTACACCAGAAAGTATGCATCTAAATTCTGCAGGGACTTCCTCGGTCCTTCAGCTTCCTGTCGCAGCACATCTGATCTATGTCTTTCAACTTGAAGTTGAGACTCAAGAAGACGAACTGATTCAACAAGCGATTTCGAAGAGCTTGTGCCATTAGTAGCGGCCAATAACTCGAACACTACATCAAGACAGGACTTTTGGGTTCTCTCACTGTCGTCAAGGTAGTTTTTACCAGCTTCCTTGGAGATCAACAGGGATGTCTCACTGTCTTGAACCTTATCTGCATTACTTCCTTTACCATTGCATAACGGGTTACTGTTCTCCAATATTTTGTCCGCATTCTACAAGAGAAACAAGCAGACACATCACTGGTTTACCATGTTGTATATGAAGCTCATTTTGGTAAATCAGTTCAGTAGTAAAGTGCACAGGATAACAGCATGAAACAAACATATATCTATGTACCATGGTCACTTTATGGTCTATATGATTCCAGTTTTTTTGCCAAATCAAGATAGAGACACAGTTCAAATAATATTTGTACAAGACAAAGCATAATAGACAAAATATAAGTGTGGGAAACTATAGAGCAATAACAACACTTGTAATGTGCATGACATGAGAACATAACTGTATATTCAATTGAAACTGGAATGAACATAGAGCAAGTTACAACAGCAAACCAGTTAAAGAAACAGGTTTAAAACATACCTGTTGCACCATTGGAGTTTCAATTCCATCCTTCAAATTTGAAAATAGTTGGTCTGAGTAAATACAGTGATGCAAGGGGAAAGGAGTATGAACCATAGCTAGAGAACCTGACCTGAGAACAATTCTTCTTCTCCTTTAAGCGTTGAGTTGGGATTCGGAGTGGTGATCCTCGTGCTTTGGGCACTGCAGTTCCCTTACTAACTACTCGTGTTTGGGTTCTCTGTGGTGGAGACGGTGCTGTGTCAACTGGAACTGGGTTACTATCTACTGGGGTTGGGGTTAGAAGGGGTGTAGCTGGTTCTCTGTCCAACTGGGTAGGGGTACAGTCTGCAAGAGTCTGGGTTATGTGTGGTGGACCTGGTTCTTGGGCAAGTACAATCGTGGTTCTATCTGCATCAACTGGTAGCACTATCTTTTCTGAAGACCGTCATGTTACTCCCTTAGATACTGCCATCACCCTCTCCAATTCAAATGGATGATAAACAAGAAAAGTAATTGAATGTACAGACATTGTATGATAGACAGGTGTAATTGATAGTGGGGAATAAAAGAGGGCATGAAATAATTCACATTTATGTTCTCTAACCAAACAGGATAGCATGACACAATTTCACATATATGATGGCTAACTAAACAGGATATCATGACACAATTTGACATTATGATGGCTAACTAAAAAAGATGGAAAGACATAGTTCAAAATATGATGACTATGTAAACATGATGACATGATATAACCATATAATGTGTTTATTAAATAGGTTGGCATGCCATAATTCACATACATGCCGCCTATGGAGACATGATAACATGATATAATTCCCGGATAGAATGACATAATTCAAAATATGATGACTATAAACACTAAACAGGATGAGATGATATAACTATATGATGTATTTATTAAATGGGTTGCCATGCCATAATTCAAATAGATGCTGTGTATGTAAACATGATATAATTCAAATATATGACTTATATAGTAAGCAAGTAAGCAGATGGCAATCCATATATGATGTAAAAACTAAGCAATGCAAGACAACATGCATGACATAGGTAATATAACCCTGCCAAGCTTGAGCATAGACCTCAGGGGGGAAATAGGACTGGTCATCAGTCTCTGAATCCTCCTCTGAGGAGCTCTCTGTATCCAGCAAGATGTCTGCTTCAGCAGGTAGCATTGTCTGCTCTGAATACCTTGTTTTCACTCCAAATACTTCCATCACCGCTTCAAATGGCTGATGCACAGGAAGAGTAGTTGAATATACAAACATTGTCAACAAATGGAACATGTAATACAAAAAAATGATAGCATGATATAATTCACATACATGACGATTGGCTCAACAGCATGGCATTGCATAATTCACATATATAATGCCTTTGCAACAAGATAGCATTGCATAATTCACATACATAATGTCTTGCAACAAAATGGCAATGCATAATTCACATATATGGTAATTAGACACTAAACAGATGACATTCACACAAAGCATGTCTAAACTAATCAAATGACATAGCAATGCAAGACACTATACTCACGATATGAGCAACATAACCCTGCCAAGTTAGAGCATACACCTCGGGGGGGATAGGACTGGTCATCTATCTCTGAATCCTCCTCTGAGGAGCTATCCATAACCAGCGAGATATGCGCTTCGTCAGATAGCATAGTCTGCTCTGAAGACCTTGTTTTCACTCCAGAATTTTCCATCAACGTGTCAAATGGCTGATGCACACGAAGAGTAGTTGAATGTACTAACATTGTTGACAAATGTAATATGTAGCGAAAGAAAAGGATGGCCTGATATAATTCACATATAAGATGATTGGCGAAGCAAGATGGCATTGCGAAATTCACATATATGATGCCTGGCTAAACAATATGGCGTTGCATAATTCACATAAACGATGAATAAACTAAAGAGATGGCATTCACACAAAGCATGTCTAAACTAAGCAGTTGACATATTTGATGTATAAAGTAAGCAATGCAAGGCAGCATATGCATGATATAACCAACATCAGCTGCCAGGTTAGAGCGAAGACCTTAGGGGGTAAATAGGAGTGGTCTTCTCCTTCTGAATCCCCCTCAGAACAGATATCTTCCTCTCGATTACAATCCGAAATGGGTGGAGGAGGGCTGCCTTTGCGCCTACCATGGAGCGACGTCTGCATAAAATTTTATTGCCACGCAAGGCTCGTCTCTTTTGCTCTACATGTTCAGTTCCATTGTGTACAATAACTGACATGCATAGAAATAAAACATAGTGAGATTATGTAAGGAGTGCATGCAGAAATCCAGAGTGATGGTAGCAACATGTGGATAGACCCAAAACCAATTATAGCAGGCAGATAATGGCTTCAGTTAAAAAATACAGATAATGGCTTCTTTACTATTTGTTTCCCACCCAACATGAAACTCATAGTAGACACCAGAGATTAACCAGATAGTAGGTGCTTCTTTATTGTTTGTTTCCCACCCGACATGAAACTCATAGTAGACACCAGAGATTAACCAGATAGTAGATAGATACTATTGATTGCGGCCCCGATATGTACCCCCAACCATTTAAAAACTCAAGTTTGACCATTAGTTTGGAGCTGAGTCTAATCGGTGAACAAGACGATAAAGTAGCATGTAATATTAAGCGATGCATAACGTGAGTAGACACGAAAGAATGCGACCTCTCTTGCGGACCCGTGTAGTCCTTGAGGTCATCTGCTCGGTTGATGATGGTAATGCAGTTGTCATGGTTGCCGGTGGCGGGAAGAAGATCTGATGCGGCGAAAGACAGTCTGGAGGCCGGATCCCTGCTGTGTTAGACCCTTCTATCGTTGGAGCAGCTGAGCTTGGGTGGACGACGGTGCAGCAGGAGCGGGACAAACCACACAAGGTTTTCTTTTACAACTATCTGTAAGAGAAGTAATTCTGTAAGGGCTCGTTTGAATTGGAGGATTCTAACAACGCAGGGATAGGAAATACACAGTAATAGGATAGGAATGCACGTGCAAAACAGAGAATTTAAAAACACAGAATTCTGCCAATCTGTGTGTTTGGTTCACAAGAATTGGAAGATCACATGATGCAAAGAAGCATGGTGAGATTAAGTCAAACCACAAGAAAATGTACGGTTATAATGCTAGTATGCTACTATCTCTTAGTCTTGTCCTTCATGAATAGGAATTTGACAAGGAGGACAAGTGGAAATTAAAATCCATATGGTTTTTCTATCAAGGAGACACTAAAGGAACAAATCCTACAGTTTTCATTTGCTCCATTCCTTTGAACCAAATGCATGAATAGTAGTACCATAGGAAACTTTCCAATTTCTATCTTTTTCCTTCACTTTTCCTTTCAAGCACTGGCGATTCTAGTAGGCAGGCTTGAGCAAGGAAAAGCTACACTCAAAGAATGTTTTTGTGCTACTTGCCTACTTCTACTACTTTGGACCCAGGCCACTGCCGTACTAGCTCAACAACCAGGCCCATCTACAAATGCATCGCTCAAACACGTAGAGATAAATAATGATGGCGTTCAAGAGAGTCCATCATGGATAGCTAAGTTGCCTGGTATCTCACTGGTTGTCATATAGTAGGAGAAACTAATCGTATTTCACGTTACTACATGTGCTCAGTGGACAATATATATAACATGTAGAGTAAAAAAGAGATGCAACAAGTGTACAACCTCTTTGGCGAAGCCATGTCGATCTCAGCATGATTGGGTTGGTCAGTGAGGATGATCCGACTGACTTGGATGTCGGAGGACGGGAACAAGATCTTAGGCGTCTGGAGATGGAGCCCGAGGTACTGCTCCGCTGTGATGGAGGGTTTCGTCATTGGAGCAGCTCCGGTGAGTTGTACGATGCCGAGGCTGAAGCAGGACAAGAGAGACAACGTTAACCTGAGTGGAATTATAATAGCATCTGCAATAGATGACGTAAAATACATAACCACAAGGTGCTAGTTGTAAAATACATCAGGCACTCATCTCTGAACCTAACTGTCGAAACTGAATTTAACTGTCGAAACTGAACTTAACTATTGAAAGTGAATTTTGCTGTCGAAACTGAATTTTACTGTCGAAACTGAATTTTACTGTCGAAACTGAACGCACTAGCTAGTAGCAGAAAAGTAGTAGCAGCAGCGCGTGCGAGAGACGGGGCACCTGGTCATGTAGCAGCATCAGGTGATGCTACCTTGAGCCGCCAGCCACCACCGGCCGAACAGCCGCCCCCCCCCCCCACCGCCCGTGGCCGGTGGTGCGCCGCCCCGCCCGCCCCAAAACCTCTCCCCACCGCTGGTCCACCACTGCCCCGACCATCCCTCTAGCCACCCCCCACCCCGTGCCGAGCTTTTTCTCCGGCGATCCCCACGCCACCGCCCCACCACCGCCGGGGCGACCACCGCCCCCACCCTGAACCCTAAGATAGATAGTGGGGTACCTCTCCGGCGAGCCCCCCTCCCCACTGCGGCTGGTTCTTCCTTAACTCTGGCGAGCCCCCCACTCCCTGAAAATCGACTGACCCGAAAGTCGATTCAGTCGACTGAAGTGTAGCTAAATCGGAGCAGCATCGCAAGCAAGAAGAAGACCGAGAGCAGCAGCGCGAGCAAGAACAAGAGCAGACCAAGCAGGGGACCGAGAGCAAGAACAGAGCAGTAGTGTGAGCGAGAGCTAAAGCAGCAGCAGCTCCTACTAATGTGGACGTCTCCACCGAGGGAGCGACGCCATGGAGGAAGTGGCCGGCGACGCTGCCGTGGATCTAGCCGCGCCGTGTCGGCTCGGGACCGAGCGTCGGCAGCACCGTGAGATCGAATCAAGAAGGAAATGAGGTGATTACTGTACAACCTCTTTGGTGGCGCCGATTAGGCCTCATATTCATCCGAGGAAACGATGATGATGATGCTCTTCCGGTGGTGCAGGTGAAGACGACGGTGTGGGAATGGAGGTGGTGCGAAAGACGAGGGGAACACTGGGGTAGCTCCTTGGAGGTGGAGGACGGGGTGGCTGAACCATCGGGACGACGAGATCGACGACGGATCCTCATCCAGTATGGTGGATGAGGGACGTCGAGGTGTTGCTGTGGACGACGTTATCGGGGAAGAGGCTCCAGCTGGGTGGTTAACGGAGGAGGGTGTGGGGCTTCACGGGTTTTCACGGCCTTGGTGTAGGAATGGGTGGGCGGATGGGATGGGAGTGGGGAACCATGGCTTAGGGACGCGCTTGTCCGAAATGTGGGGCAAGTTACGAAATTACCCTCACCAATTTGAGATAGGCGATTCTTTCGGTTCAGGGGTATCACGGGCATTTCGCGTGTCGGTTTTTCACAGGAGGTGGGAGTTTTCGCGCGTGTTGTAATTTTGGAATAGCAAGGCGCGGGTTGAGATGGAGGGAGTTGTCGGAGCACAATGATACAAAGATATATCTTAAATATTTCAGGGTAACAAGGCGCGGGTTGAAATTTCCGGACAAGCCCAACGTGTACTATACCAAATCAATTCGCACTTCCGTCGACGAAAAACCAAAAAGAAATCAATTCACATCACACAAGAGAGTCTAGTCCCGTGTACTATACCAAATCAATAAGCACTACAAATGTCATTCAAAACTTTGAATTCATGTTATGTTCAATTAAAATATTTTGCTACGTGTATAATGCATGCAACCTGCTACTCAAATGAACGTTTTTGTGCATTCCAAACGTATATACTACCGCTTCAATATGAACTAAATTTGAATTCGTTTCTCTATTTGAATAAGATCTACAATGATGATTGTTGTGAAGTAAAATCATTTGAATTCGTTTCTCTATTTTAATAAGATCTACAATCATCATTATTGTCATGTTAAACCATCGTTTGTGTATTATCTTCACACCACACCACATGAGTACTCTCGAGTTAGATATGAACTATGTGTACTATATGAACTCGAACTCGATTTTTTGATTCCACTTTATGTTGATTTGAAATCACAATACATTCCAAGCTCTAGCTAGATCTTCATAATCTAAACCATGTCTCATATGTATAATGTGTTTATCACATAATTTATGGTGCCCCGCCCCCTACGCCTACAAGTATTTACATGTAAGTTGCAAACACCACACATTACCACAAATTCAAATTAAATGTGAGATTGTTCGATATATAGTATTATTTAGATTGTTCGATATTTAGTTGTAAGATGTAAATGCCACACATTATCACAAATTCAAATAAAATGTGAGATTGTTCGATATATAGTATGGTTTAGATTGTTCGACATTTAGTTGTGAGTTGCAAACGCCATGCATTATCACATTATGGTATAACATGTGCAAAACCACAGCACGCGTATCACCGCTATATTCATGCATGCATATGTTCATAACACTATGATCTCCTATTCAAATATATGAATCCACTTTCATATCAAATTATGATATTTGTTAGTCTCTTACACCTGCACAATCCTCTAACCTTTGTAGCTAGCACTAACTTTCTCTCGTGCATGCACACGCCCTCCTCGTCCTCCCCCTTCCCTCAGCATTCTGTCCATCGCGCACATTCATTTTTTTCTTTAGGTCATTGTCCCACAGTCTCCACAACTCCTTTCTGACACACACCGATCGATAAACCTCACTAGCGTCTGGCTACAACATACGTACACATGCACCTTCCATCTCCTCCTTTTTGTGTCCATGCCTCGTGTCTCTCATACGGTCCCACACACGTGTAAACTCTCACCCCTCTTTTCATCGATCTCACAACCGCACACTCCTCCCCCTATCTAGCTAGTAGCTTGGCCTCTCGCACCACCTCCTAGCTCCATTCTCTCTATCTATCTGTGTCGCTGGGCCTTATTTGCCTCTAACAAATGGATGCACACCGACCGATCTCCCGCTATACATATAGCTAGCTAGGTCCTTAATTATAACTCGTTTTCCCCATGCGTTGATCGATCTACCTCATTAGTTATGTCTCTCCCTTCCTCCGACAAACAACAATTGATCTATCGATCTAGTTAGTTTTGCTTAGCAAACACATGGTTCCCCATCATCATCCATGCATGCATCCCGACAGATCTATCACACACAGGCATACACAGAAACACATCCCCACTCTTATTGATAGTATTGCAGTTCTACCCTCAGTTTGTCTAGTAGGCCTCTCCCATCCAGCACTCTAACCCCTCTCCCTCCCTCCCTCTCTCTCCTCTCTCTCTCACTCTCTCTGTCCCAACCTATTTCCCGTCCTTCAGTTATGTATGGATGTCGACCCATCTCCCTCAAGACATAGATGGGTCTTTCCTTCTCAACACACATACAAGTCGTTCTACCTCTTTAGTTAGGCCTCTGCCTCCCCCCTCCCCCCCCCCCACAAACACCGATACATCAAGTGCTCTAGTCATGTCTCCCTGTCACACACAAACTTGCCTGTGCCCTCTGACGTTCTGGTAGGCCAGTCGCCCTATATCTTTGACTTGCACACACACAATTTTGATGGCTCTCTTCATCCATCTCGCACCCACCCACTTGATCCTTTCTTCGACTCTATCGATATCTATGACCCCTCCCTCTCTTTCGTGGATCGCCCCCACTGGCCGTCTCTATATGATATGGATATGCCTCTATTTCACACACATTGCATGCAAAATTTTGTTTGAGATGTCATCGACACATATTCCCACAAATACATTCACGAAATCACCCCCCCCCCCAAAACAAAAAACACTCACGAATGCACACGCCATCTGTCTAGGTTTGTATCTCTATTACACACCCCCACATAGGTGGGGGACATGCACAAAGAGAAGAGGTGCATGCACGGCGCCCGTACTCCCGTCTCTTTCCCAACCACAACCGTGTGGGTACACGGTGGAGCTCATTTCTGTACAAAAAGGCAGCCCACGTGGTAATTTGACACGTCTACTGGTTGTCCACTTGATGGAGGATTGTCTACCATGGGTGAACAAACAATTTGTGACTTGATGTGTTATGTTAAAAAAGAGGCAAACCATGTCGGGCCTACCTTACAGGCAAGGCTCTATACACTGGAGTACTTTTGATGTGTCCCGTCAACTCGCAGAACGAGGAGAAGCTTGCTTAGTACGCCGTATCCCCCGCCCACGGCCGCGGTGGCTCGTAGGATGAGGTGAAGCTTTCTTACTAGTATGCCTTATGCCTGCTCCCTCGCCCACGCTTGCGATGGCTCGCAGGACGAGGAGAAAATTTTACTACTCCCTCCGTTTAATCCTCGTCCCTACCTTAGTTAGAGAGATTATCATATTGTTTGGAATATATGTCCTTTAGTAGATTTAGATTTCAATATGAACTACTAGTACATACTCCAAACACTGATGTATATAGATGTATTTTAGAGTGTAGATTCACTCATTTTGCTCCGTATGTAGTCCATATGGAAACGGACGTAATAGTACGCACTCTCCCTCGCCCCTCGACTCTCGCCCACGTGGTGGACGTGCAGCAATTCATTCAGTCTCATATAGCCACAACGATATATACTGCAGTACCATTATTGCTCGACTTCCCGAAGACGCGAAGAGCCAATCGCAAGGTTAGTATTTTGGAGATGCTAAGCGCAAGGTTTATAGGAGAACGAGTAGTAGGTGCCACATCATTTATAAATAAAGTTTTTTTCTTCAGTGGCATGTACGCAATATAAATAGGTTCATATGGAGAGAAAAGGGAACCGCTCCACTATATACATAGGCAGGACGAGCCTACACGGTTGCTTGCTGGGGTTGCTCTCTTCAGTCTTCACACTCTCTCGCACAAAACGACTGTGGCCACATCTCTAACATCCCAGCAGATCATGTGATGAGGACATCAATACCATTGTTACACCCACAGCCCCTGCTGCTATACATACTGGACCAATTACTAGAGCTCGCGCACGCCAATTGAATTATCAGGTACTTTCGTTTCTTGGTAACGATTCTAATGTTCATGAGAATATGATGTTTGCCTAAATTGGATACATTTGTTTTGCTTACAAATGAAGGGCCTAGCTTGGACAAGAAAGATGAACCTTGGAGCAAGTTCAAGTATGGAGATGATGGCATGCGCAAGGGGAACAAGAACGGAGTTACAAGTGATGATTCCAGGACTTTGAATTACAAGTGATGATTCCAGGACTTTGAAGCCACCATAATGAGTGCATGAAGCCTTGGACGAAATATACAAGATGCCACTTCATAAATTTCTCCAGAGGCTATTCTAGGTGCGTCACCTTATTTTTGGGCCAGGCCCATGTAATTTCGAAATACTTGATTATAGGCTTTTTAGAGTCCGTATGTGTGGGAAACAAGAGTTAGGGTTGGTTTCGGACCCTCCAAGGGCCACGAAATTCCCCTCTTCTCCATATATACAGCCCTTAGGGATCGTTTAGACTTTGGGTTTTGTTTAGATTAAAAGTTTTCGCCATAGCTGCAACTTCGCGTACTTCATTTGTGTCCAACGACCAGACCAAGACGTCACAGAACCCCACCTTGATCAATAAAGCTTTCATCTTATATTCGCAATATCCAGATTGCAATCTCAGTTTCTTGCTTGTTCTTCGTTTGCTCGCAGGAAAGAGGCCCTCGTGGTCAGGTTGATCGTGCTCCGGCATGGTCAATAACCCCTCGGAAGTTGGTTTAGCGATTGCTAAGGCGACGTCTCGCACGTTCGTAGTCGGATCGTCAAGGTCGACTCCCACAGAAAACGATAGCCACCATCTCATCGAAACATCGGGACACCTTTGCCTCTATCAAGTGGTATCAGATTTTCAGGTTGCTCGGTGAGATTTTACAGTTTTTCGTAGTTTAGATCGAGTCTATTCTTCATACCTATAGTCCACGAAAAAGCCAAAAAAATTAGGGTTAGTTCATCATATCCGAACCAATCTGAGCCTTTGCATAGTCTTTTTCAGTATTTTGCTTTGTTGAATTTGCGGTTGCATCGTCGTGTCTAGTTGCTGGTCTTAGAGTCTAGTCTTTTAGAGTTTCGAGTTCTGGTCATAAGTTGTCACGCCGCCGCCGCACCATCATCATCGCCCCTGCCATCTACCACCACCGCTTATCCGCCATCGATCCGTCTCCATATACCATCACCAATCGTATCCATATACCACCAATCCGTATCCATATACCACCACCAATCTGTATCCATATACCACCACCAATCCATATACCACCACCGCTGCCATATCCTACCACCATATATCCACCACCAATCCGAGTTCCTTTCATATTAGGTTTGTTTTCGAGGTTCCGTCTAATTTCCGATTCGTGTTTCCTTGCCTGAGTAGGTTTCGGAAAAAAGTCTGGAGACCCCCGGGCAGTTTTTAGGCCAAAATTTTCAGGCAAAAATATTTTTCCCTATCCTATTTTTAGGCTTTTCTGAGTCTTTTGAGCCACGTGCCATCATAGTGATTTTTTGTCGCACTTTTTCGTCGTCGCTGCCCTGATTTCCGAAAAAAGTCAAAAAAAAATTCGTGCCCATCCTTAGTTTGACGAGGGAAGAGTTTTGAGACACTCGCCATTATAGTGATTTTCAAAAAAAGAGGAGCGCCAAAAAAAGAGCGAAAAAAAATTCCAGAGTGTGCTTTTCCCTTGTTTACGTGCAGCGCCGTGATTTTGTTAGTGTTCTAGGCTCGCGTCTCTAGCACGGTCTAGCCTAGGACCAGCACAGTACCGTCGTTGAGCGTTTATTCAACTTTGCATCTCTGAATTGATTATTGCTGACCCTTTTTGCTACCATATTATAAGCCTTCCAGCTCCACATACATCTACATCGTGCGTTTGACTCTCCCTGGTAATCGCTCTATCCAAGCTTTGAGAGTTTTGACTACGACGGTTGCCGATCACCGCCTGCTGCTGGGTAAGAACTGGTAAGAATTTGAGATTTGCTTGACGGATTTGTGACCACCACCACCTCTTGTTAGTAGTCTGTAGGATCATATTCTTGTGTGTTTCTATTGCTGCTAACCATGGCAGGATCACAAGCCGACGAGACTGACTAGGAGAACATGACGAATAAGGAGTTGCATGATAAATTTCAGCAAATGATGAGTGGACAGGTGCAAGATGTGCTAAACAGATTTGAAGAGGCCATGGAGAAGATAGATGGCATGGAGAAGACGTTCGAAACAAAGCTCGATAACAAGTTTAATGAATTGCTCGCGCGTCTTCCACCACCACCACCGGCTGCCCCTAACGCACCTCTACAACAACAACAACAACGTCGCTTTCCAAATCAAGTGGGACGAGCACAGCGCGTTCCCATTGACCCTGGGCAAAATTCTGGTGCCGCTGTTGATGCTTCTGTCGCTCCTGCTGCTACTGCAGAGGTGGAGGACCATTACGAGGATGAGGTTGATCAAAATCAGAACTACGTGCAACCACCAGCACCACCACCACCAGGTCGTCCTCAGGTATATCATCGCAACGGTAGGGCTGCACCACCATATGAGGTACGAGATCATGACCATCTTCCTAAACTGAAATTGAATATTCCACCATTTGAGGGTAGATATGTTCCTGATATATATCTTACTTGGGAGTTAGAAACTGAACAACGTTTTACATGTTTACAATATCCTGAGGAGAGACGTGTTCCTGCTGCTGTTTGTGCTTTCACTAGCTTTATGTGTTTGGTGGTCTGAACATTGTAGATTATATCCTATTCCAACTACTTGGGCTGCTTTGAAAACTGCTATGCGTACTCGTTGGGTTCCACCATATTATCAACGTGAATTACTTCAAAAATTGCAGCGTTTAAGACAAGGAAAAAATTCTGTAGAAGAATATTATCAGGAATTACAAACTGGCATGATTAGATGTGGTATTGTTGAGGAGAATGAAGCTATGCTTGCACGTTTTATGGGTGGATTAAATAGAGAGATTCAGACCATTCTAGAGTATAAGGAGTATACTAATATCACTCTTTTATTCCATCTTGCTTGTAAAGCTGAACGTGAAGTGCAGGATCGACAGGCATTGGCGCGAACTAACTTTTCTGCAGGTCGATCTTCATCATGGACACCACGTGCATCCTCTACTTCCACTCCACCAGCACCTCCATCAGGTGCCACCTCCAGCCGTGATACAAGAAAGCAGGCACAACCACCACTATCTGCCAAGAGCACACCTGCCGGGCCTGCGCAGAGCTCTTCTTCTTCCATGGCATCAACAGGGCACACAAGTGATATTATTTGTCGTCGTTGTAAGGGAAGAGGACATTTTGCGAGAGAATGCAAATCTCAGCGTGTGATGATTGCTACTGAGGATGGTGGGTATGAGTCCGCTAGTGACTATGATGAGGAGACTTTGGCTCTTATTACACATGAAGAACACGGTGGAGATGATTCTGATCATGAGACGCAATACATGGCTCCTGAAGATGCTGACAGGTATGAATGTTTAGTTGCTCAACGTGTTTTGAGTGTGCAGTTAACAAGCTGAGCAAAATCAGAGGCATAATTTGTTCCATAGAAAGGGAGTTGTGAAGGAACGTTCTGTTCGCGTCATCATAGATGGAGGGAGCTGCATAACTTGGCTAGCATGGAGATGGTGGAGAAGCTATCTCTCACCACAAGACCACATCCACATCCTTACTACATCCAATGGTTCAACAACAGCGACAAGGTTAAGGTAACACGTACTATTCGTGTGCATTTTAGTATCTCTACATATGCTGATTATGTTGATTGTGATGTGGTACCTATGCAAGCATGTTCCTTATTACTTGGTAGACCATGGCAATTTGATAAAAATCTGTACACCATGGTAGAAACAATCAGTATACTCTTGTTCATAAGGATAAAAATATTACTTTGCTTCCTATGACTCCTGAATTCCATTTTGAAAGATGATATTAATAGAGCTAATAAAGCAAAACAGGAAAAATAAGAGTGAAAATCAGATTGTGGCAAAAGAATTTGAGCAACAAATGCAGCCTAATAAAACCATCTAGTGTTGCTTCTGAAATTAAATTGAAAAGTGCATGTTTACTTGCCACCAAATCTGATATTGATGATCTAGATTTTAGCAAATCTGTTTGCTATGCTTTTGTGTGCAAAGAGGCATTATTTTCATTCGAGGATGCCTTCCTCTTTGCCTCCTGCTGTCACTAACATTTTGCAGGAGTTCGCTGACGTCTTTCCACAAGACGTGCCACCGGGATTACCACCTATTCGAGGGATTGAGCATCAAATTGACTTAATTCCCGGTGCATCATTACCCAACCGTGCACCATACCGTACCAATCCAGAGGAGACGAAGGAGATTATGCGTCAAGTACAAGAACTGCTCGACAAAGGTTATATACGTGAATCCCTTAGTCCTTGTGTTCCTATCATTTTAGTGCCGAAAAAGGATGGTACGTCGCGTATGTGCGTTGATTGTAGAGGCACTAATAATATTACTATTCGTTATCGTCATCCTATTCCTAGGCTAGATGATATGCTTGATGAATTGAGTGGCTCTACAATATTCTCCAAAGTTGATTTGCGTAGTGGATACCATCAAATTCGTATGAAATTGGGAGATGAATGGAAAACAACATTTAAAACTAAGTTTGGATTATATGAGTGGTTAGTCATGCCTTTTGGGTTAACTAATGCACCTAGTACTTTCATGAATTAATGAACGAAGTTTTACGTGCTTTCATTGGACGATTTGTGGTAGTTTACTTTGATGACATATTGATTTATAGCAAATCTTTGGAGGAACATTTGGAACATTTCACGTGCTGTTTTTATTGCTCTACGTGATGCACGTTTGTTTGGTAACCTTGGGAAGTGCACCTTTTGCACCGACCGAGTATCTTTTCTTGGCTATGTTGTTACTCCACAGGGAATTGAAGTTGATAAAGCCAAGATTGAAGCTATTGAGAGTTGGCCGCAGCCCAAAACGGTCACACAAGTGAGGAGTTTTCTTGGACTGCTGGTTTCTATAGGCTTTTGTGAGAGATTTTAGCACCATTGCTGCACCTCTCAATGAGCTTACAAAGGGTATTGAAAGATAAGTTGACACATGCTCCTTTACTCCAACTTCCTGATTTTAATAAGACTTTTGAGCTTGAATGTGATGCCAGTGGAGTTGGATTAGGAGGTGTTATTACAAGATGGCAAACCTGTTGCATACTTTTCTGAACAATTGAGTGGGCCTAGTCTGAACTATTCTACTTATGATAAAGAATTAGATGCTCTTGTTCGGACCTTAGAAACATGGCAATATTATTTATGGCCGAAGGAATTTGTTATACATTCTGATCATGATCTTTGAAACACATTAAAAGTCAAGCACAACTAAACTGTAGACATGCTAAATGGGTTGAATTCATTGAGACTTTCCCTTATGTCATTAAACACAAGAAGGGTAAAGAAAATGTTATTGCTGATGCCTTGTCTCATCGTTATACTATGCTTTCACAACTTGACTTTAAAATATTTGGTTTGGAGACCATCAAAGATCAATATGTTCATGATGCTGAATTTAAAGATGTATTGCAGAATTGTAAGGAAGGGAGAACTTGGAACAAGTTCGTTCTTAACGATGGATTTGTGTTTCGTGCTAACAAGCTATGCATTCCAGCTAGCTCCGTTCGTCTTTTGTTGTTGCAGGAGGCGCATGGAGGAGGATTAATGGGACACTTTGGCGTCAAGAAGATGGAGGATATACTTGCTACACATTTCTTTTGGCTAAAGATGAGACGGGATGTTGAGCGTTTTGTTGCTCGCTGCACTACATGTCAAAGAGCTAAGTCACGACTCAATCCTCATGGTTTATATATGCCTTTGCCTGTACCTAGTGTTCCTTGGGAGGATATATCTATGGACTTTGTTTTAGGTTTACCTCGAACAAAGAAGGGGAGGGATAGCATATTTGTTGTCGTGGATAGGTTCTCGAAAATGGCACACTTTATACCATGTCATAAAAGCGATGATGCTGTTAATGTTGCTGATTTGTTCTTTCGTGAAATTATTCGCTTGCATGGTGTGCCAAATACTATTGTTTCAGATCGTGATACTAAATTTCTTAGCCACTTTTGGAGATGTTTATGGGCTAAGTTGGGGACTAAACTGCTTTTTAGTACTACTTGTCACCCCCAAACTGATGGACAAACGGAAGTAGTCAATAGGACATCATCTACTATGCTTAGGGCTATTTTGAAGAATAATAAGAAAATGTGGGAAGAATGCTTGCCTCATATTGAATTTGCTTATAATCGTTCATTGCATTCTACTACTAAGATGTGCCCTTTTGAAATTGTGTATGGTTTCCTACCTCATGCACCTATTGATTTGTTGCCTCTTCCATCTTCGGAGAAGGTTAATTTTGATGCTAAATAACGTGCTGAATTGATTTTAAAAATGCATGAGTTAACTAAGGAAAACATTGAGCGTATGAATGCTAAATATAAACTTGCTGGAGATAAGGGTAGAAAAAACATGTTGTGTTTGCGCCTGGAGATCTTGTTTGGTTACATTTGCGTAAAGATAGATTTCCTAATCTGCGCAAATCAAAGCTAATGCCACGTGCTGATGGTCCTTTTAAGGTGTTAGAGAAAATAAATGATAATGCATATAAACTTGAGCTACCTGTAGATTTTGGGGTTAGTCCCACTTTTAACATTGCAGATTTGAAGCCTTATTTGGGTGAGGAAGATGCGCTTCCGTCGAGGACGACTTCATTTCAAGAAGGGGAGGATGATGAGGACATCAATACCATTGTTACACCCACAGCCCCTACTGTTACATATACTGGACCAATTACTAGAGCTCGCGCACGCCAATTAAATTACCAGGTACTTTCGTTTCTTGGTAATGATTCTAATGTTCATGAGATTATGATGCTGCCTAAATTGGATACATTTGTTTTGCTTTCAAATGAAGGGCCTAGCTTGGAGAAGGATGAACATTGGAGCAAGAACACGCATGAAGTTGATGGCATGCGCAAGGGGATCAAGGAACGGAGTTACAAGTGATGATTTCAGGACTTTGAAGCCGCCATAAGGAGTGCATGAAGCCTTGGACGAAATATACAAGATGCCACTTTATAATATTCGTCCATAGGCTATTCTAGGTGCTGCGTCACCTTATTAATGGGCCAGGCCCATGTAATTTTGAAATACTTAAGTATAGGCTATTTTTAGAGTCCGTATGTGTGGGGAAACAAGAGTTAGGGTTGGTTTCGGGCCCCACCCTCAAGGGCCTACGAAATTCCCCTCTCTTCCTCCATATATACAGCCCTTAGGGCGTCGTTTAGACTTTGGGTTTTGTTTAGATTAAAAGTTCGCCCTAGCTGCAACTTCTCGTACTTCGTTTGTGTCCAACGACCAGACCAAGACGTCAGAGAACCCCACCTTGATCAATAAAGCTTTCATCTTATATTCGCAATATCCAGATTGCAATCTCAGTTTCTTGCTTGTTCTTCGTTTGCTCACAGGAAACAGACCCTCGTGGTCAGGTTGATCGTGCTCCGGCGTGGTCAATAACCCTCGGAAGATGGTTTAGCGATTGCTAAGGAGCGACGTCTCCGGCATTCGTAGTCGGATTGTCAAGGTCGACTCCCACAGAAAATGATAGCCACCATCTCATCGAAACATCGGGACACCTTAGCCTCTATCACTCACCAACACAATACTCCACCGGGGATTCTCTCTCGTCATCCTACGAGAGGGTCCCTATCCTCTGTACTTTTATTAGGGTATGGTTCCCGGTTCCGACCTCGGCACACTTACTGACTCTTTCTTACGCTAGTTGAGCGCACTTTCAACTGTCGTATGTATACTGTTAATAGCCACAGCGTTAAGTGCAGTCTTTAGCGCGAAAATGTTTTTGCGATTTGCCGTGGCTAATTCGATTATTGAGAGTGTTTATACTCGCTTTCACAGGGTATACAACTTCATCTCATACATCGCGTTCACTACTTATCGCCGTATAACCTATCATCCGTTACCCTCCTCCTTCTCTTCGCTTCTTCCTCCGGTCCCAGCGCGGCCCTAATCCGCGCAATCTCTACTACCCTCATACGATCTCACCTCCCTCCCGCCTCCCCTTCACGAAGACACCCCCCTCACCCACCGTATCATAGGTGCGGCAACCCCATCCGACGGTGAGACGGCACATGCCTACGCGGCTAAACACCGCTAGTCTCTTAGTCGCAGGTGTATCGCTATCCCAGCCAGTCCCTCACTAGGCAGGGAGTTCTCGGCTACTGAGGTCTCTCCAATACCCCGGCCGTCAACAGCCTCTGAACGATGTGCATATCAAGGGTCCCTGCTAGAGCCGCCAGAACGAAAAACGGTCACGCCGTTCGCACGTCTTGCCTCGCAATACCCCGACCAATGGCTATACATTATGGCCTGTATCTTTTAGTTCTCTTGGCAACATAGCTTCCAGTCCGCCATATATGAGCTACGCAACACGGTTGCTCAACGACTATAACTACACCACGCTTTTTCATCTACCAAGACAGCCTCTTCAGTTAGAAACGAGCGCAACTCTGCAATCCATAAAACGTATACTATTAGGGTATTCAGCAATAGACTGAGACGAGGTCCAATAAGTGTTACGAGGAGTTCTCAACAATGTATGTAGCAGATATGGACTTAATTATCACACAACTATCAGATCCCAATTTTCCGTGTCCCCAAATTATGGACTAGCCTGTCGTCTCAATGAAACATACCCACCATCGTACCCTACAATAGAGCCTCTCATCGATAACTTTACCAAAAACCATGTCAATAAGACCCACATCCCTAGCTAGCATTACACCGACATTTATTTCAAACAAAGCAACTCTTTCACTCATACCCAATCCACATTATATGCACCAATATACACCCTTAATCACAAAATCTTTATGATCATAAGAGCAGGCACCAGGCAGAGGTAGTATCATCACTAAAGGAGAAATAAAAATCAACCTACACATGCTAAACGGGTACATCATGATAATATCATCCTCTAAAAGAGACTGGCAGAGGACAGGTCATAAATTTCGCACTATGAGGATAAGCGGTCAACAACCGTCATGCTATCAATCAGCTGTTGTGAATATCTGCTGTTGTACCTCACGAATGCGAGTTGTAAAACCACAGTTAGTGCACAAGCGAGAAATGGGGCTTGACAACCGAACTGATCAGAGTGCCTCTTTAAACGAGTTACTCCGCAAATTTAACCGGGCACACGATACTCTTTGAGTTTAAGTCCTGCCAAACTTGGTTCAATCCGGTTATAGAGAAGTAGTTGAATCAGGAGTGGGGGGTGGGGGTGGTATGGCTCTGCCACCTAGAGAAAGAAACAGACGCCGTAGTAGGGGTGAACGGCCTCCCGTGTCCTGAAATCTCCTAAGACGGGTAGCCAAATGAACGGGTATAGCGTCGCAAACGGTGCTGGCTTGAACCCCCCAAGAAACACTTTCAACACTCCCAACCAACCAGTGACGGCGCACTCACGAATAGAACAGCCCATCACCCGTAAAAAAAGAATTTGTGATGTCTTCATTCTCCAACTACCTTCCACCTCAAGATACTTGCACCCGAAAACACTACTTAATCAAGCACTAATGGAATTCATGCAACAATATGACATCAGAATGGCTACCAGTATCAGTGCATATGAAAAGACCTATAAGAGGCTTGGTAGCATAAGAATCCCCGCCAAGTCCCTGAACTGTTAAAGAATCTTTACTATTTAAACTGTCGTATAGAGTTTGTGGACGGGCCCAATACTGAACTTGGCGGGGTTTCAATCCAAAAGATAAAAGATGTCAGCTTCCCTCATGCTAACCATCATAGCAACCATAAGGAATAGAATCAAACTTGGTTCTATTGCCAATATACATCTCCAGCTGGTGCGAATCCTCTACCGGGTTACCGTGCTCCCGGTTTACCAGTACACATCCACTCCCTGAAAGACTCACCTCAAAGGAACGGGCCAAGTATGCACCACATCTTTCAAAGCTCAGAGCCTTTGTGGCGAATGGTTTAACCGACGTTGACTTTGTCTGTTGTTGTGTCTCTTGGAGTATTTTGCCCTTAAGCCATCGCTCCGGTTTAATGTGTGAATACATAGGTGACGTGAAAGACCCTCAACGCCATACTGATATTCAGCTGACTGATGCTGAAATTACTGAAGCCGTCAAGAAAATGTTGAATGAACCGGTGGCCGAGTGCAGCAAGACAGGGCTTAGTCCGTTCTGCGCTTCAAATAAACCGCCATCTGTAAGATTTGCCTAACTCCTGCTTAACCCATACTCTTGACACTCCCTTACTATCTTTTCAATCTTTAACAGGGTGATGATTCGTTCTGGAAGAAGAAGCCGCAGGATAAACCGGCCAAAAAAGCTCGTCCCAAGACCAAGGCCAAGAAGGCCGCCAAGAAGAAAACCGTCGAATCTACCGAGTTAAACATTGATGATGACAATGATAACCCGGAGTCAGAGGTAGAACTTGACTCCGTTGGCTCCTTTTTCATACACCTCATTAACAATGATTATTATCAGGACGATGCTGAAGCTAGCCGTGCAAGTGATGCAAAGGTAATTATTCTTTCATCCGGCTCAGAAACTCTGCCCACACAGAACACCTAACAAGCAAGCCAGAAAGTAAGATTTTCTCACCCTCTAGCTCACTTGGATCCAAACTTTATTTTGAAGAAACAGCAACACGAAGCTCGCCGCACAACCCGACACAGCGGCCATGTGGTAACTTCTTCCGGTTTACCGAACACGCCGGTTCGTAAACGCCGCCCAGAGGTCTCTTATACTTCTAACACATGTTATCCCAAGGCGGGTTACTTCCAACAACCTCTTAATCCGTTTGATTAAAATTATCATGAAACTTCTCATTCTTCCTCCGGAGAATCAACAGGAACACAAATTCCAACCCTCAAAACTGTTCCTGGGTAAGTATATTCAATTGACCCTTCATATCTTATACTTGATCTTTGTACTGACCTGATCTACACTTATTATTTTCAGGAACCAAGCTCGAGCCAGTAAACGAGCCAAAGTGAATAAGCCGGCTGATGACAGCATTCCAACTTATCCGGAAAAGACCCCGAAACACTCTAATCCTATGCTATTCTTGATGATCCGGCGCCACAAGATCATGAAATCTCAGTTGAACATATGGAAGTTGACCCGATTATTGATGCTGATAAACCGCCAAGCCCAACTAAAGTTGTTGATGACAACACTGACGATGTTATGGTCACTGGTGTTAGTTATACAACCCCAGGCAACCCCACTGCTCTATCAAAACATAGTGCCAAAGAAGAATTTTCTGCTATTGACAAAGGCAAGTGGAAGGCAGACTTGGAAAGCTATGTCCACCTCAGCTCCCAAGATATTCATTCTGGGTTTTTAAACTATTTGTACACAAACCGTGACTATGAAGCCGGTTTACTGAATACGATGAAGGAGCGATATGAGGTAAATGTTGTTAACTCTGCATAAATATTCTTCCCTTAGTCATGAATTTTATCGAACATAATAGAATAGAATGTTCTGTAAACTTCCAAGAACTATATAGAACAACTCCAGTAGCCCTCAAGGGCAGATTTATACTGTTAATACGAACTGGGACTTGTAGAATAACAACTCTTCAAATTTGCCTATGTAGCCCCCAAGGGCTGAATTAACAAATATGTTAAGCTGGGACTAATTATGTTGCAAGGCAAAACATTCTTGTTTAGGACCTTTCTAAATCGGTTAACCACCAAGCTGGTAGTGGAAGAAAAAATCCATAGTTTTAACTGGTGAAAATATGCATTAGCCCCCAAGTGCCAAGAATAGTACTTGTATTGAGCTTGGGACTTGTAAAAACTTTGATAAGAAGCAATAGGCATTAGCCCCCAAGTGCCAAGAATAATACTTGTTTTGTGCTTGGGACTTTGAATATGCACTATCATCTCATAAGTTGCTTGTCTCTTGCAAGCTGAGCTTAGAAAGAAGGAATCCCAAATCGCCGACCTTCAAGAAAACATTAAATTGCAACAAGCAGAGACTTCCAAGGCCAAGGATGAACGGACCAGTGCCTTATCAGCAATGGAAAAACTGAAGGAAAGCTTCAAAAACAAGCGGGCAGTTGGGATACAGAAAGAAAAACTCTGCTGAAGAGGGCTGAGGATGCTGAAGCGGCCCTTAATCCGGTAGTAGAGGAGCTGACTGGCTTGAAACAGCAAATAAATGCCATGACTTCTGCCAGCACAACCAATCTTGAGTTTAAGGCCTAGCCGCCTATGAAAGCCTTGATTTTTTGTTGTTGTTTGCTTTGAACATTTTTTGAGTTTTTTCCTCATGTGGCATAGTAATATATGGTTAAACAGCCTTTGTTCCAAGCCTTAAAAAGCCTTGATAACCTGGGTATAAACCTGGGTGGAGTGGCAGACTTAAAAAGGCAGGATAACCTGGGGTTTTAGGTGAATACACCTGGCTTCCAAGCCTGGCTTTTAAGCCTATTACAAGGGTTATAAAAACTCTTTGTTCTTTAGAACAAGGAGCCCCCAAGCAATATTTTCGAGCTGTGCTCAATGGGCGCCTATGTTTGAGTTATGCTTTTGCAACAAACTCTCTTTGGTCCCTGTTAACCTGGGCAGAAGCCCCCAAGTTTTTTTGTTGGCTAATAAGCCAGATCAAAGGGTAATCATAACTTCTCTCTATAAAGCAAAAGCTCCCAAGTGACCAAAAACTCATTATTTAAAAGAAAAAATGACAGAGGCCCTGCTGTAGTAGGGATGCCGGTTTATTATATTGATCATAATATATACATTGTCAAAAATATGTACATCAGAAGAGATAGTGGCTGAAGTGTAGTAAGGCCAAAGATGAGCAATATTCCACGGCCGGCGGGTCTCTTCCTCCGACGTGCGTGAGTCCTTGTGGTCTCAAACATCGATAAGGTAATATGACCAGTTGTTCATATTCTTGCTAACCACAAAGGGTCCTTCCCAAGGTGGGGATAACTTGTGCATATCAGTCTGATCCTGGATAAGCCGGAGCGCCAGATCGCCTTCTTGGAAAGTTCTGGTTTTAACCCGGCGGCTGTGGTAACGGCGCATATCTTGCTGGTAAATCGCCGAATGAGCCACCGTGATGTCACATTCCTCATCCAACATGTCAAGTGCTTCCTAACGTGCTTTTTCATTGTCAGCTTCAACATAAGCCGCCACATGAGGTGAGTCATAATGGATGTTACTAGGGAGAACCGACTCTGCTCCGTAAACCATAAAGAAAGGCGTGTAACCCGTAGACCTGTTGATGAGGACATCAATACCTTTGTTACACCCACAGCCCCTCCTGCTATACATATTGGACCAATTACTAGAGCTTGCGCATGCCAATTGAATTATCAGGTACTTTCATTTCTTGGTAACGATTCTAATGTTCATGAGAATATGATGCTACCTAAATTGGATACATTTGTCTTGCTTACAAATCAAGGGCCTAGCTTGGACAAGAAAGATGAACCTTGGAACAAGTTCAAGTGTGGAGATGATGGCATGCGCAAGGGGATCCAGAAGGAGTTACAAGTGATGATTTCAGGACTTTGAAGCCACAATAAGGAGTGCATGAAGCCTTGGACGAAATATACAAGATGCCACTTCATAAATTTTGTCTAGGGGCTATTTTAGGTGCTGCATCACCTTATTATTGGGCCAGGCCCATGTATTTTCGAAGTACTTAAGTATAGGCTGTTTTTAGAGTCTGTATGTGTGGGGAAACAAGAGTTAGGGTTGGTTTCGGACCCCTCTTCCAAGGGCCACGAAATTCCCCTCTCTCCTCCATATATACAGCCCTTAGGGCGTCGTTTAGGCTTTGGGTTTTGTTTAGATTAAAAGTTCGCCATAGCTGCAACTTCGCGTACTTCGTTTGTGTCCAACGACCAGACGAAGACGTCACAGAACCCCACCTTGATCAATAAAGCTTTGATCTTATATTCGCAATATCCAGATTGCAATCTCATTTTCTTGCTTGTTCTTCGTTTGCTCGCAGGAAACAGGCCCTTGTGGTCAGGTTGATCGTGCTCTGGCGTGGTCAATAACCCTCGAAGTTGGTTTAGCGTTTGCTAAGGCGCGACATCTTGCACGTTCGTAGTCGGATCGTCAAGGTCGACTTCCTCTACAATGATAGCCACCATCTCATCGAAATATGGGACACCTTTGCCTCTATCAAGTGGTATCAGATTTTCAGGTTGCTCGGTGAGATTTTCCAGTTTTTATAGTTTAGATCGAGTCTGTTCTTCATACCTACAGTCCACGAAAAAGCTAAAAAATTTAGGGTTAGTTCGTCCTATCCGAACCAATCTGAGCCTTTGCATAGTCTTTTTTGTGTTTGCTTTGTTGAATTTGCGGTTGCATTGTCGTGTCGAGTTGCTGGTCTTAGCGTCTAGTCCTTTAGAGTTTCGAGTTCTGTTCACAGGTTGTCACGCCGCCGCCGCACCATCGTCATCATCATTGCCATATACCACCACCCCACCATATACATCGCCGCTGCCATATACAACCACCAATCCGAGTCCACATATACCATCGCCATATACCATCACCAATCCGAGTCCAGATATACCATCGCCATATACCACCACCAGTCTGAGTCCAGATATGCCGCCACAGTCTGAGTTCCACCAGATTCATCTCCGCTACCAGTCCGTGTCCAGTATTTGTTGCTTTGTTTTCGAGTTCCAGATCACGCGATACTTCGAGTCGTGACAGAGTAGGACTCCTGAGATTCCGTGCTACCCGCAGAAGAAAAATAGTTCCAAACTCAAAAAAAACTAAGTCTGGAAATTCTGGCTAGGCAGTTTTTAGACCATTTGTAGACTTTTTCAAAAAAAATTGTTGCGGAGAAAAAAAAGTGGAAAAAAAAGTGGAAAAAAAAATTCAGAGTGTGCTCCTCCCTTGTTTACGTGCCGCGCCTTGATTTTGTTCGTGTTCTAGGCTCGCGTCTCTAGTACGGTCTAGCCTAGGACCAGCACAGTACCGTCGTTGAGCGTTTATTCAACTTTGCATCTCTGAACTGATTCTTGTTGACCCTTTTTGCTACCATATCATAAGCCTTCCCAGTTCCACATACATCTACGTCGTGCGTTTGATTATCCCTGGTAATCGCTCTATCCAAGCTTTGGGAGTTTTCGACTACGATGGTTGCCGATCACTGCTTGCTGCTGGGTAAGAACTGGTAAGAATTTGAGATTTGCTTGACGGATTTGTGACACCCACCATCACCTCTTGTTAGTAGTCTGTAGGATCATATTCTTGTGTGTTTCTATTGCTGCTAACCATGGCAGGATCACAAGCCGACGAGACTGACTAGGAGAACATGACGAATAAGGAGTTGCATGATAAATTTCAGCAAATGATGAGTGGACAGGTGCAAGATGTGCTAAACAGATTTGAAGAGGCCATGGAGAAGATAGATGGCATGGAGAAGACGTTCGAAACAAAGCTCGATAACAATTTTAATGAATTGCTCGCGCGTCTTCCACCACCACCATCGGCTGCCCCTAACGCACCTCTACAACAACAACAACAACAACACCGTCGCTTCTCGAAATCAAGTGGGACGAGCACAGCGTGTTCCTATTGACCCTGGGCAAAATTCTGGTGCCGCTGTTGATGCTTCTGTCGCTCCTGCTGCTACTACAGAGGTGGAGGACCATTATGAGGATGAGGTTGATCAAAATCAGAACTACGTGCAACCACCAGCACCAGCACACCACCAGGTCGTCCTCATGCATATCATCGCAATGGTAGGGCTGCACCACCAGTTGAGGTGCATGACCATCTTCCTAAACTAAAATTGAATATTCCACCATTTGAGGGTAGATATGTTCCTGATATATATCTTACTTGGGAGTTAGAAACTGAACAACGATTTACATGTTTACAATATCCTGAGGAGAGACGTGTTCCTGCTGCTATTTGTACTTTCACTAGCTTCGTATGTGTTTTGTGGTTTGAACATTGTAGATTATATCCTATTCCAACTACTTGGGCTGCTTTCAAAATTGCTATGCGTACTCGTTGGGTTCCACCAAATTATCAACGTGATTAATTCAAAAATTGCAGCATTTAAGACAAGGAAAAAATATGTAGAAAAATATTATCAGGAATTACAAACTGGCATGATTAGATGTGGTATTGTTGAGGAGAATGAACCTATGCTTGCATGTTTTACGGGTGGATTAAACAGAGAGATTCGGACCATTCTAGAGTATAAAGAGTATACTAATATCACTCATCTATTCCATCTTGCTTGTAAAGCTGAACGTGAAGTGCAGGATCGATAGGCATTAGCGCAAACTAACTTTTCTGCAGGTCGATCTTCATCATGGACACCACGTGCATCCTCTACTTCCACTACACCAGCACCTCCATCAGGTGCCACCTCCAGCCGTGATACAAGAAAGCAGGCACAACCACCACTATCTGCCAAGAGCACACCTGCCGGGCCTGCGCAAAGCTCTTCTTCTTCCATGGCATCAACAGGGCACACAAGTGATATTATTTGTCGTTGTTGTAAGGGAAGAGGACATTTTGCGAGAGAATGCAAATCTCAGCGTGTGAAGATTGCTACTGAGGATGGTGGGTATGAGTCCGCTAGTGACTATGATGAGGAGACTTTGGCTCTTATTACACATGAAGAACACGGTGGAGATTATTCTGATCATGAGACGCAATACATGGCTGCTAAAGATGCTCCTAGGTATGAATGTTTAGTTGCTCGACGTGTTTTGAGTGTGCAGGTTACACAAGCTAACCAAAATCAGAGGCATAATTTGTTCCATACAAAGGGAGTTGTGAAGGAATGTTCTATTCGCGTCATCATAGATGGAGGGAGCTGCAATAACTTGGCTAGCATGGAGATGGTGGAGAAGCTATCTCTCACCACAAGACCACATCCACATCCTTACTACATCCAATGGTTCAACAACAGCGACAAGGTTAAGGTAACACGTACTGTTCACGTGCATTTTAGTATCTCTACATATGTTGATTGTGATGTGGTACCTATGCAAGCATATTCCTTATTACATGGTAGACCATGGCAATTTGATAAAAATTCTGTACCATGGTAGAAACAATAGTATACTCTTGTTCATAAGGATAAAAATAATACTTTGCTTCCTATGACTCCTGATTCCATTTTGAAAGATGATATTAATTGAGCTAATAAAGCAAAACAGGAGAAAATAAGAGTGAAAATCAGATTGTGGCAAAAGAATTTGAGCAACAAATGCAGCCTAATAATAAACCATCTAGTGCTGCTTCTGAAATTAAATTGAAAAGTGCATGTTTACTTGCCACCAAATCTGATATTGATGATCTAGATTTTAGCAAATCTGTTTGCTATGCTTTTGTGTGCAAAGAGGCATTATTTTCATTCGAGAACATGCCTTCCTCTTTGCCTCCTGCTGTCACTAACATTTTGCAGGAGTTCGCTGACGTATTTCCACAAGATGTGCCACCGGGATTACCACCTATTTGAGGGATTGAGCATCAAATTGACTTAATTCCTGGTGCATCATTACCCAACTGTGCACCATACCGTACCAATCCAGAGAAGATGAAGGAGATTATGCGTCAAGTACAAGAACTGCTCGACAAAGGTTATATACGTGAATCCCCGACCATTTTAGTGTCGAAAAAGGATGGTACATCGCGTATGTGCGTTGATTGTAGAGGCATTAATAATATTACTATTCGTTATCGTCATCCTATTCCTAGGCTAGATGATATGCTTGATGAATTGAGTGGCTCTACAATATTCTCCAAAGTTGATTTGTGTAGTGGATACCATCAAATTCGTATGAAATTGGGAGATGAATGGAAAACAACATTTAAAACTAAGTTTGGATTATATGAGTGGTTAGTCATGCCTTTTGGGTTAACAAATGCACCTAGTACTTTCATGATATTAATGAACGAAGTTTTACGTGCTTTCATTGGACGATCTGTGGTAGTTTACTTTGATGACATATTGATTTACAGCAAATCTTTGGAGGAACATTTGGAACATTTGCGTGCTGTTTTTATTGCTCTACGTGATGCACGTTTGTTTGGTAACCTTGGAAAGTGCACCTTTTGCACCGACCGAGTATCTTTTCTTGGCTATGTTGTTACTCCACAGGGAATTGAAGTTGATAAAGCCAAGATTGAAGCTATTGAGAGTTGGCCGCAGCCCAAAATGGTCACACAAGCGAGGAGTTTCCTTGGCCTCGCTGGTTTCTATAGGCGTTTTGTGAGAGATTTCAGCACCATTGCTGCACCTCTCAACGAGCTTACAAAGAAGGATGTGCCTTTTGTTTGGGGTACCGCACAGGAAGAAGCCTTCACGGTATTGAAAGATAAGTTGACACATGCTCCTTTACTCCAACTTCCTAATTTCAATAAGACTTTTGAGGTTGAATGTGATGCTAGTGGAATTGGATTAGGAGGTGTGTTATTACAAGATGGAAAACATGTTGCATACTTTTCTGAAAAATTGAGTGGGTCTAGTCTGAACTATTCTACTTATGATAAAGAATTATATGCTCTTGTTCGGACCTTAGAAACATGGCAACATTATTTATGGCCCAAGGAATTTGTTATACATTCTGATCATGAATCTTTGAAAACACATTAAAAGTCAAGCAAAACTGAACCGTAGACATGCTAAATGGGTTGAATTCATTGAGACTTTCCCTTATGTCATTAAACACAAGAAGGGTAAAGAAAATGTTATTGCTGATGCATTGTCTCGTCGTTATACTATGCTTTCACAACTTGACTTTAAAATATTTGGTTTGGAGACCATCAAAGATCAATATGTTCATGATGCTGAATTTAAAGATGTATTGCAGAATTGTAAGGAAGGGAGAACTTGGAACAAGTTCGTTCTTAACGATGGATTTGTGTTTCGTGCTAACAAGCTATGCATTCCAGCTAGCTCCGTTCGTCTTTTGTTGTTGCAGGAGGCGCATGGAGGAGGATTAATGGGACACTTTGGCGTCAAGAAGATGGAGGATATACTTGCTACACATTTCTTTTGGCTAAAGATGAGACGGGATGTTGAGCGTTTTGTTGCTCGCTGCACTACATGTCAAAGAGCTAAGTCACGACTCAATCCTCATGGTTTATATATGCCTTTGCCTGTACCTAGTGTTCCTTGGGAGGATATATCTATGGACTTTGTTTTAGGTTTACCTCGAACAAAGAAGGGGAGGGATAGCATATTTGTTGTCGTGGATAGGTTCTCGAAAATGGCACACTTTATACCATGTCATAAAAGCGATGATGCTGTTAATGTTGCTGATTTGTTCTTTCGTGAAATTATTCGCTTGCATGGTGTGCCAAATACTATTGTTTCAGATCGTGATACTAAATTTCTTAGCCACTTTTGGAGATGTTTATGGGCTAAGTTGGGGACTAAACTGCTTTTTAGTACTACTTGTCACCCCCAAACTGATGGACAAACTGAAGTAGTCAATAGGACATCGTCTACTATGCTTAGGGCTATTTTGAATAATAATAAGAAAATGTGGGAAGAATGCTTGCCTCATATTGAATTTGCTTATAATCGTTCATTGCATTCTACTACTAAGATGTGCCCTTTTGAAATTGTGTATGGTTTCCTACCTCGTGCACCTATTGATTTGTTGCCTCTTCCATCTTCGGAGAAGGTTAATTTTGATGCTAAATAACGTGCTGAATTGATTTTAAAAATGCATGAGTTAACTAAGGAAAACATTGAGCGTATGAATGCTAAATATAAACTTGCTGGAGATAAGGGTAGAAAACATGTTATGTTTGCACCTGGAGATCTTGTTTGGTTACATTTGCGTAAGGATAGATTTCCTAATTTGCGCAAATCAAAGCTAATGCCACGTGCTGATGGTCCTTTTAAGGTGTTAGAGAAAATAAATGATAATGCATATATACATGAGCCGCCTGCAGATTTTGGGGTTAGTCCCACTTTTAACATTGCAGATTTGAAGCCTTATTTGGGTGAGGAAGATGAGCTTTCATCGAGGACGACTTCATTGCAAGAAGGGGAGGATGATGACGACATCAATACCATTATTACACCCACAGCCCCTGCTGCTATACACACTGGACCAATTACTAGAGTTCGCGCACGTCAATTGAATTATCAGGTACTTTTGTTTCTTGGTAACGATTCTAATGTTCATGAGAATATGATGTTGCCTAAATTGGATACATTTGTTTTGCTTACAAATGAAGGGCCTAGCTTGGACAAGAAAGATGCACCTTGGAGCAAGTTCAAGCATGGAGATGATGGCATGCGCAAGGGGAACAAGAACGGAGTAACAAGTGATGATTCCAGGACTTTAAAGCCACCATAATGAGTGCATGAAGCCTTGGACGAAATATACAAGATGCCACTTCATAAATTTCGTCCAGAGGCCATTCTAGGTGCTGCGTCACCTTATTTTTGGGCCAGACCCATGTAATTTCGAAATACTTGATTGTAGGGTGTTTTTAGAGTCCGTATGTGTGGGGAAACAAGAGTTAGGGTTGGTTTCGGACCCTTCCTCCAAGGGCCACGAAATTCCCCCCCTCTCTCCTCCATATATACAGCCCTTAGGGCATCGTTTAGAATTTGGGTTTTGTTTAGATTAAAAGTTCGGCATAGCTGCAACTTCGCGTACTTCGTTTATGTTCAACGACCAGACCAAGGCGTCACAGAACCCCACCTTGATCAATAAAGCTTTCATCTTGTATTCGCAATATCCAGATTGCAATCTCAATTTCTTGCTTGTTCTTTGTTTGCTCGCAGGAAACAGACCCCCGTGGTCAGGTTGATCATGCTCCGGCGTGGTCAATAACCCCGTGGAAGTTGGTTTAGCGATTGCTAAGGCGTGACGTCTCGCACGTTCGTAGTCGGATCGTCAAGGTCGACTCCCACAGAAAACGATAGCCACCATCTCATCAGAACATCGGGACACCTTCGCCTCTATCATCATGTCCGCCGGGGGAAGGGGTGGATGCTTAGTGTAGATGCGGTCGCCGTCGCCGATGGCAAAAACCCAGTATCGGCACGTCCCGATCAGGGGTCCGCACTATTCTCTCTCACAAAGCCGGTGAGGTTGCCTTCGTCCATTGCTCACTGCTGCGACGTGGGCAGTTGCCTCCTCCCGCCACCCTCCACTAGGTTGAGCTACGTCCCAACATCCCTCAGGTACAACTCCCTTACAGCCGGCTTGCACCACTGCTCCAGCTGCCTACATCACTCCATGTGGATATTTCTCTACTTCTTTGCCCCCACACATACCACTACTGGCTTCTACGTACTGTATTTGTGATGATTTTATGTCTCATCAACTAGTCCCAATAATCTTATTCTAATCATGCTTCTTCAATTTCTTTGCCACAGCGATGCTCATCTCGATTTTGGTGAAACTACACAAAATGGTCTGATGGTCAAAGGGTTGCAAACTTATTCATTTCTTCGGAAGCTCCAATGTTGCCAGCAAATTAAAGCCTAGTTAGGGTTTACGGTTCAAGGGCTAGGGACTGCATGGATCATTTTTTTTCTTTAGCTGTCTCTGTTCCAAAATAAGTGTCAACTTAATAGTAGTACAACTTTGTACTAAAGTTTGCATAAAGTTGACACACTTATTTTGGAATGGAGGGAGTACATATTGTCTATGATCTGTCAATCATTGAGATGCAATAGCATGCATGTTAGTCTCCTTTGTATTTGATGAAATGTTGCAACGGGCAACCTTGGATGCAAGATACATGAAACAGAAGCTGGAAGCTTCATAGCATTGTACAAATTTATCTCGTTGATAAATTACATTACGTACTATACTAGTACTATGTAAAGAGTTAGGTGTCGCACGGTGTCCAGAAAATGTGATGATAGTGTGAGGTGGGCCATGTAATCACTGAGCCTGCGTGTTTTCACTACTCTCGCACTCCTCCGCTGAGAATGGAGAAAATTATAATCTAGTAGTACCTCCTTTCGTCGAAAGCGTGGGACATCCGGCAGTCCTACCACCTCAGTAATAATGACCAATGAGCCATCAAATGACATAGACCCTGCAGTAAGTTGGACGGACGAAGCAACCATCACTCTTGAATCCGCTTCTCCCTTCAATGCAGGCTCTAGTGAGAGGTCATGTCCGCTCTGCTCGGGCATGAATGCTGCACCGATTCTTTGGAGCGGCGCTGACCGTTTCGGGCGGGAAGCGTGCGCGGGCGACGGAGGGGCTTTGGGTGGGCCAGGCTGGTCAGGAGCGGGCGTGGCAGATGTCCTACCTGTCCCAAGCGGACGCCCGAAAACAAGAGGATGCACCGACTCTCGCGGCTAAATCGTACACTACACACCATCTCTCTGTAGGAGTAGGTCGATGTGTCGCTCTCTCTAACACACAGGGGTTGTTTGGATTGTGACTAAATTTGCCAAAGATTGCCAAACCTAAGATTAGGCAAGTTTGACCAACTTAGGTGAGTGTTTGGTTCAAGCCACACCTTAGGCAAGCCACACTTGGGCCCCACATGGCATACACATAAAAGGTGTGGCAAGATTCCCTTAGGCTTGCGAACTTGTGGATCTCATTTTGATGAACTAACCTTAGGCAAGCTTGGCAAAAATGTATGGCAAAGTGTGGCAATGCTAGACCTAGAACCAAACAGCTCCACACATGCTGTTAAACACACACACACACACACCGAGGTAAAATGAGTCTATATCTCAATTAAAGAAGACTTGCATGTTACCATCCATATGTTACTACCTACTATGAAAGTAGTAACATAGACTAGTAACATATGCATGTTACTAGTCCAAGTTACTCACCACTATGACCAACCTAGCAATGTAACCAAATGCTCCTTACTCTGCCTTGTTATCTCCCCCAGAAACCCAATGCATGGAGTGCAACTACGCGTTGATGCATACGTGGCCCTTCATGGTAGCTAAAATGGCATCTCTTAGTTGCTTTGATTAATTGTTGCGTTTAGAGACAGAAATCAGGGCATTGATTGGAGGAAGGACCGGTCAAGTTTCTCCTTCTCCTCCAATCTGCTTGCACCTCGTTTCGAAAAAAAATCTGCTTGCACCTTGGTCCCGCTGCACCTTGTAACGTGACTTATTACATCTAGACAGAGGGAGTAGTACGAGATATGGCAGCACACTGACTTAGGTCGAATACAAGTGCCCAAAATTGTGTGCATGTTATAATACGGATTCACTTAAAATAGCACATGAGCGAATAGATGGATCAATTGGAAAATGTTCACGAGTAGTAGCGAGATGTGTGAGGTAAGATACACCGTTGGCGCTTTTAATTTTTCTTATTAATTTTTTTGTTTCACCCTCTGACTGGTGGGACCCAACATACTACGTGGAGAAAAGTAAGGTGACTAAGGCTGCATTATTTCTGTACTACCAACACTGCTTTAAATCCCAAAAGACCTTACCACCAAGGCCACATGACACGATTATGATTTAAAACCCAATGACTCCCACGCAAAAAAAGACACGACATGCTTGGCACACGAATGCAGGAATTTATTAAAGGTTAGTTTCCTCTTGTTAAACATAACATGGGGGTAGTGTAGCTGGTTAGCCTGTTCGCTCGTCGAACTTGTGATCTCGGGTTCGATAACTACACTTGAGCATAATTTTGTTTTTGTTCGACTTCTTTCTTCCACCCAATGACAGGTAGGCCCCGCATGACAGAGAGACAAAGTGATCTGGGGCGGTGCCAGGAGGATTCTTTGACTGGTCAAAATGGATGGATATGGAGCTATACGATCTCGTAGTGACCGTATAATCACCTCATCATGTATACACTGGCTGCAGCCTTGGCGCTTGTTTTCTAGGGTTTGCACTCTTCACACTCTCTCCAGTATATATATACACGCTGGAGCCTCAGTGCTTGTAGTTGCTCTATTCACACACTCTCACCCTCTCCAGATCTAAACAAAACTTCGTTGGCCTCTCTCTTCCCTCACTGTTGGTCAAAGAGCCGGCAGGATCCATCCGCCGGGAAGGGAAGGAGGCTTAACGATGTCGCTGTCGGCGAGGAAGGGAATCCACTACCAGCGCAGTTGTTCTCTTTCACCCAGCGGCGATGCGGGAGGGCCTCAGACCCCTTCTTCCTCACCGCCGTACATAGTGTGGGCCGAACAGCCTTCGGTCACCCATCGAACCCCACCCCAAGAACCTTAAGGTATAATTTACTTATTCCACATGCATTTCTCTAGCTGCATGTGGGCTTTTTCTGCTTCTGCACTCGAATCTAGGTGTTGGATCAAACAGGAAAGTAGTGGGGAAAGTTGTATAGCATGAATCTAGGATGTGGTTCAAAGAGGAAAGGAAGGGGGAAAGTACTAGTACAGACTGGCTATCCAACACCTATGTTGGTCGGAAAGGGGAAACAATGACAAACGCAGTACGCACATCTGTAACAAACTGATATTTTGTTTTGGAGGACAAGGCTGTAGAGTTTGAGTGAGACTAGATTTGCTGCGCTCACATAGGGAAAGGTGTCTAAAGATAACAAAACTGGGACCAACACAAATATGCTCCTTGGTTGTTTTTGTTCTTTGTTGCAACATACTGTGCATCACCCCTTCATACATCGGTAGATCACATGGTGCTGGTGCGTCCACTGTCCCGTGCAACTCTTTAGCTGTTGTTAATCTAAGGTCCTATTTGGTTAAAAACTCCCTAGTCCATACCTGCTTAGTTCCAGGGACTAAACATGGACTGGAGGTTATTAAATGACATGCTAAAAGACCATATTACCCCTAGTAATGAACTAATAGAGACAAGCTGCGATGCGGGGTAGGGGCAACTGTTGGAAAAAGTCCCAAAATGACTCTCCCTCAGGGTCTTCTTTCTTTAGTCCCTAAAAGTCCCTCCTGTTTGGTTTAGATGGGACTGACATGGACTTTTTTTAGTCCCTACACCAAAATGTCCCTGTAAACAAACACCCTCTAATAATGCCGCTGGAAAATTGATGCAATGCCACAGTTAAAAGAAAATTACATGTTTAACGAATTTTATTGTTAATATAATCTATTTTTCAATATTAATCAATGCCACCGTTTGAGAAATGTTACTATCTTGCTTTCTTTCCCATTTAGATAAGTTAGATGCTTCTTTTTGTTGGCTTCTGTGTCATCCACCGTTATTGACCACTAGTTGTTTCCTTTGCACCTCTGTGTAAACAGGGTTATCTACCTCACCTCATTGCTATTCTGACCTTTTGTTGCACTGCACAAAACACTTTTGTTTTAAGAGTGTTTTGTGCAGTTCAACCAAAATGTCACACCGACAATGTTGCTTGATTGCTTGATCTTAGTGGAACGTCACAAGAGGAGATCTTACTTCCTATCCGTGTTGGCAAATTTGGTTCAGATCTTCTTCTTGTGAGTTGTTTGAATTCCGCGTCATGAGAGGTTAGTACTGGCCTTCTTTCACATGATTGTGCAGTGTGCTTTCATATGTTGTGCTACTTGTACGCTAATGTTGCTTGATTATAGGGAACTGCACAAATGGAGACAAGACTTTCAATCTGTATGTGCACCATAATAACCCATTGAGGTAAGATAATGATATTTCACAACTGTTGTCCTGTATTTTGCCACTTTCATCTGAAAATTAACATCGTTGTTTAGTTCTATACTTGTACTCCCTAATTGACATGCCAAATCTTACATTGAAGGCGAAGCTTGTCTGTTATTGAACCTAGTGATGAAGGGGAAGAACAAGCAGAAGAAAAACAAAAATCAACTCCCGGTGCTGTAATGAAGCACTGGAACTGTGATGACACAAGTAATGATATAGTTTGGCATCTTAATTTATTGCTATGGCTGGAACGAGCAATTGTTTTGCCACTGATTTGATGCCACTCTTAATGTAATATGTAATTATCTCTACTTGTGCAAACAGGGATCTTCTTTGAAGATACCATATATTTTAGTGGAACTGCACAAGAAGATGTCGGAAACATTAAACTAATCGAGCAGTATATAGTAAGCATGGCAACCACAGTAGATAACAATAGATGGTTCCGGAGAAGTGCTTGATCTGTATGCTCTACACAATAAGCCCCCTGGCAAAGGCTGGTACTCGCCCACGGATTTCATCCATATGATTGAGCTTTCTCATCTGTATTGGTGTTGTGCTACTGGTTAGATACTGTCATGAGAAAGTGGTATTGTCCTTGAGAAGTGCTTCATCTGTGTTGTTTTAAATATTTTCTTTCCTTTTTTCGAGCAAATAGGGATGCTAGCATTGTTGTCCTCTTGTATTTGCACAACAGGATCATCCTCCTCTGAAGAAGAATATGGAGTGCGTGAAGTGCCTAGTTCTGATTATGCCAGGATAAAGAAGCCAAGTCTCTCTTCTTAAGAAGAGAGCAGTTGAAGGATGGTTACATATTGCCCACAAGAACAAACTAAGTTCAGCTCAGAAGGACTCACGGATCTGCATCTTTGTTCCTGTGATGGCCAATACAATGTTGTTTTACGATTCCTTCCGGTGAGTTCCATTTTTTTAAATGTGTGCTCTGCATGGATCATGTAGGTTGACTATTTAAACTGTTAATTCATAGTACAGTTTGCTTTATACTAATCACTTTTTTATATTTATGCAAATAGGGGTGCTCAGCTTGATTATTGGGAACTGCAAAAATGTGATGCGGAGCATCCTATGGACATCACCATGTCAAGAGTCTGTTTGGCAAGTGACACGTGCGACATCTACTTCACATACATAAAGGTGAATCATCTCCTTTACACGTGCTCACTTGACCCCTTCGAGGATGGTATACTACTTGACACCCCTCTCGTGTGCATGCATAGGTATTGTCGGAACACTACGGATGACGAGGAGGAGTGCAAGCGCCAAGGAACAACTACACCATCCGCGAGGGAAGCATGGAAGCAACAACGGAAGAAGACGGAGACAGCTTCCAGGACCCGGACATCCGACCCCGGCCCGGACATCCAGCCCCTGGTAGTGTCACCAGTAGCAAGGAGCCAACGGCCAAGTCTACAGGGCCCGGACATCCGGCGACCAGCTCGGACATCCGCGCGTCCCGAGCCCCCGGACATCCGGCCTCCTGCCCGGAAATCCGGACCCCGCCATTCCAGAGACCAGCAAGGTTGGACCCTGCCAGCCCGGACATCCGGCCCCAGCGCCCGGACATCCGGCGTCTCGGGAAGGCCCGGACATCCAGCCCGACGCCCGGACATCCGGCCCCCTGCCTGCGTGCAGCGCATCTGGGCCGTGGCCCATGTACCCCTTCGCCCCTTAGACTATATATACTCCCCCTCCACCTACGTTTTAGGGTTAGCATTGGTTTAGCTCATTTTAGAGATAGAGCATTGCTCATCCACATCAGATCTACTCCACGAGAGAGACCGCGGCCTCTACGGAGAAGATCCTTTTGGATTCAAGACCTCCTTTCGGAGAAGAACTTCAAGACCTCCTCACGGAGAAGACCGGTTACCGTGTATCGTACCTAGTTGATTGTGGATCGTGTATCTTACTTTATATACTCGAGGATCTAGCACATGTGTGAACATACTTGTTGGTTTGAGTGTTCTCTTGTGCTCCCCTCGTGATTTTCCCCTCGTTTCCCTCCTCGTGTTCTTCGCGTTCTTCGCGGGATCCGCTCCTTTCGTGAAAGATCGGGCCACTAGGGTTCTACCCTACATCATCTTGGATCAGAGCCAAGTTTGTCTCATGACATCATCTTGGTATCATGAGCCACGTTGATCACGATTTCGGAGCCTCCCGTTGTGTTTTCTAGCCTAATTTTGTTGTGTTCTTCCCCAATTTCAAATATCCCCACCAAAAATAGCCCCAATTTTTTGTGATTTGTTGGTTTGACGAAGTTTTGTTGATTTTGATCCATGGATTTGCTTGGTTTCGAGTGGATATAGCATATCCCCAATTTTCCCCACTTCCCATCCACGAAATCTCTCCAATTTTGCCTTTGGAATCATCCTTTTCCGCCCCCAATTCGAAAATGTCCGCCCCAAACGAGATCTGGAATCGTCGGGCCGGACATCCGGGCCATCGGGCCGGACATCCGGGCCCCAAGCCAGACATCCGGCTCATGGAGCACAAATTCTGCACGGTTCTGGACATCAGCCCCCGGATATCCGGCCCCCAAGCCCGGATGTCCGGCCCCTGGCATTTCAGCCTTCGGTGTTTCACCGTCTTGACCATAACTAATTCATCCGGAGTCCGTTTTTGACGTTCTTTACCTCGTTTTGAAGGTCTTGACATCCACCTTCCCAAAAAATAATACCATCACCATTTGATTCCATCAAATTTTTGGAACTTTGGCATCTTTGCCTAGGGCTTCCACCACAACCTCCGCATCACCACCACCGACTTCCGCAACCTAACCAATTTTGTTCCCCATCGCATTAGTGGTTGCTTGACGAGTGATTTGAGTCTCCTAAGGTGTCTAGGCTACTTAGGGACGGTTGCTTCTTCATCAACCAGCACCACCACTTCCGCATAGGCTTACCAACCATACACTTCCACCATCCCAACTCAACCCAATTTTGTTAGTGTTGTGAGTTGTGTCTCCTAAGGTGTTTCGGCTACTTAGGGACCGTGCTTTCAAATCCGACACCGTGTATAGCCAACCTTACCCTCCACTTCCGCATTGCCTACATGTATAATCCATCATTGCACTTCCACAAAACCACCACCGCATTCCCGCTACCACCATTTGACATTTGAGATTTTGAGTTCGTGGTTTTTCCGTTTCCTAAGGTGTTTTGGCTACTTAGGGACGAGTGTCCATCATCTTGGTATCTCCATCAAGATCACCACCACTCATCATCGACACGGACAGTAACCTCCATATCATCTTGGTATCGTGGTATCCCTCCATTGTATATTCCCTTGCCATTGCATTGATAACCCCTAGCCCATTTTGCGTCACTTGCCTATCGAGACTAGCCATTTGAGTATTGCCGGCAACGTTACTTGTGCACATTAGTGATCTACACCATACATTGCATACCATACCATATCATATTGGTATCATAGCATCTCGTGTGCCTCAAGTTTGTTCCCGCATATACACAATAGCTATCTTGGTTTGTGCATTTCGCAAAGTGGCCATAAAAAAAAGAGAATAAGCTTTTAAGCAAAGAAAAAGAGTGAACAAAGAGCTTGTAAGCAACTGCCATAGCATCATACCACATTGCATAAGATTGTCATATCCGATCATCTTGGATCATACCACCGGAACATCATATACATAGCATACTTGGGATAGAAGTCGTTGCATTTTTCTCTCCTATAGGTTGTGCACAAGTGTCGTATCCGCCTATTGAGCAATCATGCTAGCGTCTCTCTAGAGTTGTTCAACAAGAGCATTTTCCGTCAATTCCACATTTTGAGCTCATCCTTGGTTGCACGACCCCATTTATCTATCCGTGTGTGTGTTCCTGTGTGCCACATATTGCTATTGGTCTACTTGTTACACTTGCGAATTTGTATATCTCTTTCAACATTATTGCCTCCTGCTAACATTTTACATCTTTGTGCCACTATCCTCACCGAGCTCCACCATAAGCCTTATTTGTGTAGGTGTGAGAAACCGACAAGAATTGGTACCAATTGTGCTATTTCCTTGTCCACATTGGAGTGATCATTGATCCACTTTCAACTTCGGTCAAGGTACATTTGGTATTCGTTCTTCTCTTTCTCCCACTCATATTTGCTCGAGTCTTGTGATGGATAGGCAAGGCATTTCATCTTCGATATACAACAACAACGATGAGTTTGATGCCATGCAAAACTCCACCGATGCCAAGATGCAAGCTCAAATGGAGGAGATCAAAGCCCTCATCAAGTCCTACAAGCGGTCTTCCTCATCTTCGAGAAGACGCTCAAGAGCACATGCCTCTGAGACACCATCTCCGGCAAGGTCACATCAGCATTGACACCATCACCACCATGAACGTGAAGGTCAAGATCTCAACACCAACAACCGCTCAACGACTTCACCATCGCCCTTGGCATCTTCGCCAAGCGACTTCAAGGCATCTTCGCCTACGGACATACGGCATCTTCGCCCACAAGCACTTCAAGAGAAGCTCCCCAAGCTCAAGTCCGTGACTTCCACGAGCTACTATGACCTCGACATCGACCATGAGATTCCTTTCTATGGGACTCAAGAACCCGAGGAGTATCTCGAGTGGGAGCGTTTGATGGACGACTACCTCAAGCTACATCAAGTTCCTCCCGAAGATCAAATGAAGTGCGTGACAAGGAACTTCCACGACTACGCGTCCACATGGTGGCTTCACACACCTTCAGAGACCTACGACATGAGTTGGCCCAAGACGAAGAGAGCTTTGCGGCATGAGTTCGTGGCCCCAATCTACATGGAACAACTTCAACGCCAATTGGCGAACACCATCCAAGGATCCAAGTCCATCGACGAGTACTTCAAGGAGATGAAGAAAGCGTTGCGACGAGCTGGCGTGGACAACCCCATTTCAATGATGTTCCACTTCATGATGGGATTACACAAGGACATCTCCAAGACAATCTTCCTCGAGAACTACAAGTCCCTCGATGACAACTACATTGGTGCTCTCAAGGCGGAACAAGAACTCATGAAGGCCAAAGCTTCTCCACCCCAAGCTCACTTCACGACGACCAAGCTCCATGAGAACGAGCATGAGGCTAGTACCACCAAGATGTCCAAGCCCGATGAGCTCCAAGAAGATGCTCCCACGTTTGACTTCACCGCCATCCCTCTCTGTGGCATTGATGATGCCGAGTCCTCCATGACTCTTTTTCAAGATGGTGCGGCGACGAGTACAACTACGGAGACCCTCAAGGACCAAGCTTTGGAGGCAAGCGACATGGTGACGAGCAAGGATGATGCTTCCATCTTAGGAGGCGAGAGTGAAGATGTGCCATCTTCAGCCTTCATCCATGGCGATGATATGGTTGAGCATGGGATTTTCCCTTCGACCACGGCGACGTATGATAACTTGAGTGACTTTTGCCACCATATTGAGAGTGAGAGTGACTTCACCACTAGCCCCATATATGATGTGTCTCCACAATTCCCATGTGAGGAGAGCCACAACCCCCACCTCTTGAGTGAGATGAGTGACTCCACCATATGTGAGTTTGAGCGCACCTATTTCGAGGAAGTGAGTGAACCACCACATAGAGAGAGTGACATAGTTGATAGGTCATGTGAGGCCACTTCCAACACTAACGACTTGACCTCTACCTCTATTGTGTCTTCTCATTTGGTGTTAGGTCCCATATATGATGACACACCGATTCGCGACGACTACGTCCTACCTTTGGACGAGACGATGGTCGTGGTGGAATATGATGCACCCCCCACATGTTTCCATCACAATGATGATCTTGACCACCATTCGGTCTTACCCACCACACCTACACCACATGAGTGGAATGACAAAGGTAACATAGGTGAAGGTGATGCTCTTGTCCCACTAGTGGACTATTATTACATTGATTGCTTGCATGATGTTGATCAACCTATTTCCATGCTTCATACTAGTGTGACTTCCCCATGCGATGATTTACCCATTTATGATGAGTATGATGATTGCCATGTGGAGTCTATTAGTTGTGATGCCATGTTACATAGGATTTCTTGTGTTAATTCTCTCGGTCACATCATGTTTGACAATCCGATTGACTTGTCATATGCTATGCATGAGATCAATCATATGTCATATTTTCAATCTCTTCATAGTGACTATGCATACGCCATTAAAATTAACCCAATTTGCACATATGGCATAGATGACAAGCCTATGGTTATTGGCATTTGTTTCTCTTGTGATGATATTGATATGCTTCCTTTGCATCATTTATCTCATTTGCCATGCCATGACCACCTAGCTTCGGATATGCATTGTTTTGGGTGTTGCCCATTTTCTCCATATGATGTTTCCAATATTGCTCATGAGGAGACCCCCATAGTTTCCTCATACATTTTAGGAGATTTTGATCCATCCAATCCATTGCATGATCCTCATACTTATGTGCACAATATGCTCCCCGTGAATAAAAATGTTATTGTTGTGCCACACACTTGCTATACTTGTATGCTCAATTTGCATCCCCATCATGTTATACATAACAAAAATTCTTTCATGATGGATGACATGTTCTTATACCATGCATCAAATTTCTTTGAGCGATGCTTATCTTGTGCTAACTCTCACGTGCACATACACATCATGATGGATGATGTGTACATTTACCACACACACAATTTCTTTCACTTGTGTCTCTTTTGTGTAGGTACCCATGAATACTTGTCAACCTCGCAATCCCACGAGTTGACAAAACGAGCTCTAGAGAGCAACGATGACATGGGATCCCATGGAGTGTCTTTGCCACCTCTCTCTTCGTGTAAAGACTTCGCGCATTCCTTCTACATGACCCTCATTTGGCTATGGGTTATTGTCCACTACATATTCTATGCCCATCTTGCCATGTTCACTTTGCATGATATGCTCATTACTATGCTTTTGCCATGCATTTGTGACCCATGCTTTGCATTACACATGATGATTGATTCTCATACTTGTATGTGTATTTGCAAGCTTGGTGGAGACATTGCTTGTTATTGCCATGTTTGCTTTGTGCCCCATGCCTATGATGATACTTTCATCTTGCTTTGTGTTCGTGGTTGCGATATGTCATGTGCATTGTCTATGTCTATTATTTGCTCACATGACATGATTGCCATGATTTCCTCTAGTATGTTGCATCTTCGCACTACTAGTTTGCACGACTTGATTCTTATGATTTCTTGCCTTGTTGCATCACCCATGATTCATACTTGCTCCTTTCATGCGGTTGATGACAACCACCTACATGTTTTGCACATGATTGTCATTGCTTCTTGTCATATATCTCCATGTGTTGCCTCTATCATGCTAGATGATTTCCCATGTATTGAGTGCACCAATGATTTTAGTTTTGCTAATGAGATTGCCCCCATAGCATTCTCGCATATATTTGGAGATTTTAACATATTTTTTGTGAAGCATGCTTGTCTTCCTTCTTTGCACCATATACCTCGTGCCATGAATATTGCCATTGTTGCATCATATTATTCATGCACTTGTGCTTCTAATGGTTATGTGCAAGAGAAGAGAACCATCATGATGGATGATGTGTTTATCTAGCATGCGCATACGTTCTTTGTTTTGTTGTGTGCATGTGTAGGAAACTTGGACCTCGTGTCAACTTCCACGTCACGTGAGTTGACCATTCGAGCTCTTGAGAGTGAACCACCTTCTACCATGACGATTCTACATTGCACTTGCTTGTACTTCGGCATTGTGAAGGACGCACAAGAACATGCTTTCAAGGTGATACCCTTCTCTTTTGAGAACCCCCAAACCATGAGCATTCATATTGTGGATCATACTACTTGTGTTGCTTGCACCATGCGACTTATTTGTCATCTTGGACCCCTTTCTTGCGCACATGTTAGAGATCTTGCTTCCACTTGTCATTTTCAAAATTCCATGCATCATGATATATATGCCTTGTGTGTTGCATCCAATTCTTGGATTACTTGCTCCTATCACAGTTTGGTTGCAACAATGTCATCACTTCACATATGCCATGTCCCATTGATTGCTACATGCTTGCCTTGACTGCCTCACACATGATGAACAATTGCTCTTTCCATTGTGTTGAGTGCCACATGATATTCACTACACCCAATGCACATTATGCTTGGATTGTCTTGCACTTGACCCATGTGTTTAGACACTTCATTTTATTTGGTGTTGTGAATGATTCCTATGCCTAGCATAGACCTTTCATTGAGCAATTTTCCCATGCTTGCTATGATCTTGAGGTAGATGCTTATTCTCTTATTACACATATTTGCATCACTACCTCACATTTACATGCTTGTCCACATGATACCTTTGATTGTGCTCAATTTATATGCTTATATGCCATGTCACAATCCTTTGTCAAACCATATGCTTTGCATGATGACGACACTTGTTTGGTGAATCACCTCTTGAATGCTTGGTTTTGCACTAACGCTAACCACATTTGTTTTTCCAAGTGTTTGTTGTCTTTGCTACTTTTGAAGGAATCCCAAGATGGTGCGACATTGGAGAGTGCCCATTTCGAGCTTCAAGATGACGAGAACTTGGTGATTAACCACTCCTACACGGCGAGGCCATCTCTTTCCCATGGTGATTTGGATTTCGATCTGAGGTCGGATCTTTCCCAAGGGAGGGGAGATGATGCAGAGCATCCTATGGACATCACCATGTCAAGAGTCCGTTTGGCAAGTGACACGTGCGACATCTACTTCACATACATAAAGGTGAATCATCTCCTTTACACGTGCTCACTTAACCCCTTCGAGGATGGTATACTACTTGACACCCCTCTCGTGTGCGTGCATAGGTATTGTCGGAACACTACAGACGATGAGGAGGAGTGCAAGCGCCAAGGAACAACTACACCATCCGCGAGGGAAGCATGGAAGCGACGACGGAAGAAGACGGAGACAGCTTCCAGGAACCGGACATCCGGCCCCTGGATGTGTCACCAGCAGCAAGGAGCCAGCGGCCAAGTCTACAGGGGCCGGACATCGGGCGACCAGCTCGGACATCCGACGCGTCCCGAGCCCCCGGACATCCGGCCTCCAGCCCAGAAATCCGGACCCTGCCATTCCAGAGAGCAACAAGGTTGGACCCTGCCAGCCCGGACATCTGGCCCCAGCTCCCGGGCATCCAGGGTCTCGGGAAGGCCCAGACATCCGGCCCGACGACCGCACATCCGGCCCCCCTACCTGCGTGCAGCGCATCTGGGCCGTGGCCCATGTACCCCTTCACCCCTTAGACTATATATACTCCCCCTCCACCTATGTTTTAGGGTTAGCATTGGTTTAGCTCATTTTAGAGATAGAGCATTGCTCATCCACATCGGATCTACTCCACGAGAGAGACCGCGGCCTCTACGAAGAAGATCCCTTTGGATTCAAGACCTCCTTTCGGAGAAGAACTTCAAGACCTCCTCACGGAGAAGACCGGTTACCGTGTATCGTCCCTAGTTGATCGTGCATCGTGTATCTTACTTTATGTACTCGAGGATCTAGCACATGTGTGATCATACTTGTTGGTTTGAGTGTTCTCTTGTGTTCCCCTCGTGATTTTCCCCTCGTTTCCCTCCTTGTGTTCTTCGCGGGATCCGCTCCTTTCGTGAAAGATCGGGCCACTAGGGTTCTACCCTACATCAAAATGTTCACGAATACATCGAATATTCTCGAGTCATTCATTTCCACCACAAGAAAGGAGGTGCCGATATATTCAAGGCGTTGCAACATATAAAGGCGAAATCACACAAGCTACGCACAAATTTGGTTGATTTTGGTGGAACTGCACAAAAAGAACAGGTGGTTTATTTAGCACAAGGTGCCATGTCAATGTCCGAACTTATGGCAAACCCTGCCCATTCCACAATCGTAGGCATTTGATATTTTGGAATGGGTAAACCTTGTCAAAGTTTGCACATTGATGTAAGAAAAACAACACGCATTTGACATTTTGGAATGGGACAACCTTGTCAAATTTTGCTCATTGATGTTAGCAAGAAGGCATGCGTTTGATATTTTTGAATGGGACGCCCTTTGCTGTTAGCAGCATCTATCGATTTTTCTTTATTCTTTAGTTGTGAAGTAAATATTGGCTCTGACATGTGAATTGCTGAGATGCATAATCATCGATTGTTTTGAATGTTCTCTATGAATTGTCAGGCATGTGTGTTGATTGCAATGTACAGGAACGCTAAATTTTGTACTCCCTTTGTTCCTTTTTACTTAGCATATTAGATTTCTTTCATGTCAGTTGATTTTACATTGTGAATGTTGATACTTTTTCTGTAAGATTGGTCAAAGTAGAGATACTTTGACTTCAGACCAAACTTATATGTAGACTAAAAATCACCGGAGGGAGTACATGTGAAACTGCTGCAAATGAGGTGATCACCCTGGGAATAATGCTAGCATGTATTGTTTTGCATGTTCATCCAATGCCAGTGATACAAGAATTCAAACAAATCGAACTAAATTCATTCATACACTGCCGGATTTCATATAAAGATGCCGAATTTCATTACATTTCATACATTCTTCAACTAAAAAGGGGTGCGCTGGAGGTATAATTAATTAAAAGTAGCACACGTGTCTGGCTGAGCCGAACAGAAGCTTCTTCTCAAGTGGACTGAGCTTCAGTGACATAACAGCAGGTGCAGTTGCATCACTTACATGTGGGCTAGATGCCTCTTGGGCCCACATGCCAGTGACCCAACTGCACTTGCAGTTAAGTAACTGTAGCAGCGTCCTTCTCCAACATAGCTCTCTGACTCCACGTCGCCGCCAAGAAGCTAATCGACCGTCAATGGTCAACCCACCTAGCTTGGCTTCAACCGAAGGGTAGCAGCAGTGGCCTTACTTGGACCCGAGTGGCGACGACCTACCGTGTTCTACTCTTCCTTGTTTTCTGTGTGGGGCGGCCTCGTTGGCAGCGAGGCGGGGCCTCGACGGAGCTGGCGATGTCCTCTGTCTCTTTGCCGGCGGGGCGGTGCCTTAGTGGAGCGAGGGAAATCCTCCCCCTCATTGCCGGCAGGGTGGGGCCCCGGCTGAGCCGGCCATGTCCTCTGCCTCGTTGTTGGCAGGGCGAGGCCTTGGCAGAGCTGGCGGTGTCCTCTCGCTCGTTGTTGGCGCCGCGGGGCCTCGGCGGAGCCGGCGGTGTCCTCTGCCTCGTTGTTGGCGCCGCGGGGCCTCGGCGAAGCAGGGCCTCGTCGACACCAGTGGAGCGGGGACTTGTCAGAGCCGACATTGTCCTCTGCCTCATCCTCTGTCTCACCAAACAGCGCCTCGCCTGCTTCATCACCCTCTTTCTGGGCGGTCGCAGCCTCTGCCACCAGCATGCGGTATCGCCAGCGCTCGAGGCGGCCCTTGCGGGCAGAGCGGTACGAGTCGAGCAGAGCCTCCTGCTCCGCCTGCTCCGTGGCGATCTGCTCCTCTGCCTGCAGGTGCTCCTGGAGGAGATGGTGGTTGTAGGCGGCGTCGACCTACGCCTCCTGGAACTGCTCCTAACGCTTCTGCCTCACCGTGTCCATGTATTGGGCACGGGCCTCGCCGATGGTCATGGTGCAATGCACCAGCGAGGATGGCGCGCAGGAGGGGTGATGCGGAGCATCCTATGGACATCACCATGTCAAGAGTCTATTCGGCAAGCGACATGTGCGACATCTACTTCACATACACAAAGGTGAATCATCTCCTTTACGCGTGTTCACTTGACCCCTTCGAGGATGGTATACTACTTGACACTCCTCTCGTGTGCATACATAGGTATTGTCGGAACACCATGGACGAGGAGGAGGAGGGCGAGCACAAGTGTACAACTACACCATCCGCAAGAGAAGCATGGCAGAGAAGGAAGAAGAGGATCCGCCCTGTCCAGGACGAGCGGTACTACCACCCAAACCAAGCAGTACAACCGCCGAAGGTCCACAAGCCGCACTACCGGCCAACTTCCGTTCTACTGCCGATCAACCTGACAAACTCCTGTGATCGAGCGGCACAAGTCCGGTACTACCGCCTATACAAGCGGTACTACCGCTGAAGTGGTACTACCGCCCTGCCTATGCGCAGCCGCGGGCCTTTGGCCATGTATCCCTCTCCCATTTACCCCTTCGTGGCTCGGACTATAAATGGACCACCTCCACCTCACTTATAGGGTTAGCAAAGTAGTAGCTCATTTAGAGATAGAGCTTTGCTCATCCATTACGGATCTACTCCACGAGAGAGACCACGGCCCCTCTTCGGAGAAGATCCCCTTGGATTCAAGACCCCCTCTTGGGTGGGCCCCTTAAAGACCTCCTCATGGAGATGAACCTTACATTGTATCATTCCCTTTGTTGTTCATGTACCTTGTGGATCTTGTGTGTTTGATTGTCTAGTGAATGTGTGATTGGACTTGTTCTTGAGTGTTTCCCCTTGTGATTTGTCTCCATTCTTCCCCGTGTTCTTTGTGTTCTTCATGGGATCCGCTCCTTTCATGAAAGATCGGCTCCAAGGGTTCCTACCCTACATCATCTTGGTATCGGAGCCAGGTTGATCACGATTTCAGAGCGTCCCCTCTTTGTTTTCTAGCCTATTTTTGTTGTGTTCTTCCCTAAATTTGAAAATCCCCACCAAAAATAGCCCCAAAAATTTGACCCCAAAATCATCCTTTTCCGCCCCAAAATCCACCCCGTTTCGGATCTGCGATTTTTCCCGACACCAGCGGTACTACCGCCCCCAAGCGGTACTACCGCTAAAGCACCACAAGCGGTACTACTGCCTATACAAGAGATACTTCTGCCCCTCCCAGTTTCAGCGTTCCGAGTTTCACCGTTTCGACCATAACTTTCACATCCGGAGTCCGATTTTCGCGTTCTTTAGCTTGTTGAGTAGCTACTGACATCCCCATCCATATACATAGGTTTAAACAACATTTGACTCCATCAAATTTTTGTAACTTTGGCATCTTTGCCTCGGGCTTCCACCATATCCTTCGCTACACCACCACCGACTTCCGCAACCTAACCAATTTTGTTCCCCATCGCATATGTGGTTGCTTGAGTAGTGATTCGAGTCTCCTAAGGTGTTTCGGCTACTTAGGGATGGTTGCTTCTTCATCAACCACCACCACCACTTCTTCATAGGCTTGCCCACCATACATTTCCACCACCCCAACATAACCCAATTTTGTTAGTGTTGTGAGTTGTGTTTCCTAAGGTGTTTCGGCTACTTAGGGACCGTGCTTCCAACTCCGACACCGTGTATAGTCAACCATCTTACCCTCCATTTCCGCATTACGTACTCCACACACCATCATTGCCTTTCCGCAATTCCTTTGAGCTTCCACAAAACCACCACCGCATTCCTGCTACCACGATTTGACATTTGACATTTGAGATTTTCAGTTCCTGGTTTTTCCGTTTCCTAAGGTGTTTCGGCTACTTAGGGACGAGTCTCCATCATCTTGATATCTCCATCAAGATCACCGCCACTCATCATCATCACGGACGGTAACCTCCATATCATCTTGGTATCGTGGTACCCCTCCATTGTATATTCCCTTGCCATTGCGTTGATAACCCCTAACCCATTTTGCGTCACTTGCCTATCGAGACTAGCCATTTGAGTATTGCCGGCAACGTTACTTGTGCACATTAGTGGTCTACACCTTCCATTACATACATACCATATCATATTGGTATCATATCATCTCGTGTGCCTCAAGTTTGTTCTCGCATATACACAAATGCTATCTTGGTTTGTGCATTTCGCATTGTGGACATATACGAAAAAAATAATAAGCTTTTAATCAAAGAAAAAGAGATAAACAAAAGGAGCTTGTAAGCAAGTGCCATAGCATCATACTACATTGCATACAAGATTGTCATATCCGATCATCTTGGATCATACCACCGGAACATCATACACATAGCATACTTGGGATAGAACGTCCTTACATTTTGCATCTTATAGGTTGTGCACAAGTGTCGTATCCGCCTATTGAGCAATCGTGCTAGCGTCTCTCTTGAGTTGTGCAACACGAGCGTTTTTCGTGGATTCCACATTTTGTGCTCATTCCTTGGTTGCATGACCCCATTTATCTATCCGTGTGTGTGTTTCCGTGTGCCATATATTGCTATTGGTCTACTTGTTTCACTTGCGAATTTGTGAATCTCTTTCAACATTATTGACTCTTGCTAACATTTTGCATTAAATTTTTGTGCCACTATCCTCACCGAGCTACTCCATAAGCTTTAGTTTGTAGGTGTGAGTGAACAAGTCCAGTACCAATTCCACTATTCTTTCATCTCACATTGAGTGAAACGGGATACATCCTCAACTTTGGGAAAATATAACTTGGTATTGTTCATCTCATTTCCTACTCACCTCTACTCGAGTCTTGTGATGGATAGGCAAGGCATTTCACCTTCGATCTACAACAACAACGACAAGTTCGATGCCACGAATAACTCTACCGATGCCAGGATGCAAGCTCAAATGGAGGAGATCAAAGCCCTCATCAAGTCCTACAAACGATCTTCCTCATCTTCGAGAAGACACTCAAGAGCACATGCCTCCGAACTAGCATCTCCGGCAAGGTCACATCGGCAGCAACACCATCACCACCACGAACATGAAGGTCAAGAGCTCAACACCAACAATCGCTCAATGACTTCACCATCTCCCTTGGCATCTTCGCCAAGCGACTTCAAGGCATCTTCGCCTTCGGATATACGACATCTTCGCCAACAAGCACCTCAAGACTACGATCAAGAGAAGCTCCCCAAGCTCAAGTCCGTGACTTCCACGAGCTACTACGACCTAGATACCAACCACAAGATTCCCTTATATGGGACTCAAGAACCCGAGGAGTATCTCGAGTGGGAGCGCCTAACGGACGACTACCTCAAGCTACATCAAGTTCCTCCCGAAGATCAAGTGAAGTGTGCCACAAGAAACTTCCACGGCTACGCGCACACATGGTGGCTTCACACACCTTCGGAGAGCTACGAGATGAGTTGGCCCAAGACGAAGAGAGCTTTGTGGCGAGAGTTTGTGCCTCCAACCTACACGGAACAACTTTAACGCCAATTGGAGAACACCATCCAAGGATCCAAGTCCATCGATGAGTACTTTAAGGAGATGAAGATTGCCTTGCGACAAGCCGGCATGGACGACCCCATTTCGATGAAGTTCCACTTCATGATGGGATTGCACAATGACATCTCCAAGACGATCTTCCCCGAGAACTACAAGTCCCTCAACGACAACTACATTGGTGCTCTCAAGGCGGAACAAGAACTCAAGAAGACCAAGGCTTCTCGACCCCAAGCACACTTCTCTAAGACCAAGCTCCAAGACGACGAGCATGAGGATAGTACCACCAAGATGTCCAAGCCCGACGAGCTCCAAGACGATGCTCCTAAGTTCGACTTCACTGCCATGCCTCTTTGTGGCATTGATGCTGCCGAGTCCTCCACGACTCTTTTTCAAGACGGTGCGGCGATGACTACGACTATGGAGTCAATCAAAGAACATGCTTTGGAGGCGAGCGACATGGTGACGATCAAGGATGATGCTTCCATATTAGGAGGTGAGAGTGATGATGTGCCATCTTCGGCCTTCATCCATGGCAATGGCGATGAGATGGTTGAGTATTTCACCTTGACCACGATGACGTATGATGACTTGAGTGACTTTTTCCACCATATTGAGAGTGAGAGTGACTTCACCACTAGCCCCATATATGATGTGTTTCCACAATTCCCATGTGAGGAGAGCCACAACTCCCACCACTTGAGTGAGATGACTGACCCCGCCATATGTGAGTTTGAGTGCACCTATTTTGAGGGAGTGAGTGAACCACCACATAGAGAGAGTGAGGTAATTGTTAGGGCATGTGAGGCCACTATGATTTCTAACGACTTGACCTCTACCTCTATTGTGTCTTCTCATTTGGTGCTAGGTCCAATATATGATGACACGCCGAGTCGCGACGACTACGTCCTCCCTTTGGACAAGCCGATGGCCATGGTGGAATATGATGCACCGCCCACATGGTTCCATCAAGATGAAGATGACCACAATTTGGTCTTTACCACCTCACCTACACCACTTGAGTGGAATGACAAAGGTAACATAGGTGAAGGTGATGCTCGTGTCCCACTAGTAGACATGATTGACATTGATTGTTTGCATGATATTGATCAACCTATTACCATGCTTCATGCTTGTGTGACGTCCCCATGTGATGATTTACCCATTTATGATGAGTACGATGATTGCCATGTGGAGTCTATTAGTTGTGATGCCATGTTACATAGGATTTCTTGTGACAATTCTTTAGGTAACATCATGTTTGCCAATCCGCCTGACTTGTCATATGCTATGCATGAGATCAATCATATGTCATATTTGAAATCTCTTCATAGTGACTTTGCATATGCCATTAAAATTAACCCAAATTGCACTTATGGAATAGATGACAAGCCCATGGTTATTGGCATTTGTTTCTCTTGTGATGATATTGATATGCTCCCTTTGCATCATTTATCTCATATGCCATGCCATAACCACCTAGCTTCGGATATGCATTGTTTTGGATGTCGTCCATTTTCTCCATACGATGTTTCCAATATTGATCATGAGGATACCCCCATAGTTTCCTCATACATTTTAGGAGATTTTGATTCATCCCATTCATTGCATGTTCCCAATACTTGTGTGCACAATATGCTTCCCATGAATAAACATGCTATTGATGTGCCATATACTTGCATTCTCAATTTGTGTCCCCATCGTGTTATACACAATAACTATTCTTTCATGATGTATAACATGTTCCTATACCATGCATCAAATTTCTTTGAGTGATGCTTATCTTGTGCTAACTCTCACGTGCACATACACATCATGATGGATGATGTGTACATTTACCACACACACAATTTCTTTTGTTTGTGTCTCTTTTGTGTAGGTACCCATGAATTCTTGTCAACCTCGCAATCCCACGAGTTGACAAAATGAGCTCTAGAGAGCAATGATGACTTGGGATCCCGTGGATTGTCTTTCCCGCCGCTCTCTTTGCGCAAAGACTTCGTGCATTTCTTCTACATGGCCCTCACCTGGCTATGGGTTATTGTCCATTATATATCTTTTGCCCATCTTGCCATGTTCACTTTGCATGATATGCTCATTCCTATACCTTTGCCATGCATTTGTGACCCATGCTTTGCATTACACATGATGATTGATTCTCATACTTGTATGTGTATTTGCAAGCTTGGTGGAGATATTGCTAGTTATTGCCATGTTTGCTTTGTGTCCCATTCCTATGATGATACTATGATTGCTTGCCTTGTTGCATCACCGATGATTCATACTTGCTCATTTCATGCGGTTGATGACAACCATCTACATGCTTTGCACATGATTCTTATTGCTTCTTGTCATATATCTCCATATGTTGCCTCTCTGATGCTAGATGATTTTCCATGTATTGAGTGCAACAATGATTTTAGTCTTTCTAATGAGATTGCCCCCATAGCATTCTCACATATTATTGGAGATTTTGACATTTTTCTTGTGAAGCATGCTTGTCTTGCCTCTTTGCACCATATACCTAGTGCCATGAATATAGCCATTGTTGCATCATATTATTCATGAACTTGTGCTACTAATGGTTATGTGCAAGAGAGGAGAACCATCATGAAGGATGATGTGTTTATCTACCATGCGCATACGTTCTTTGCTTTGTTTTGTGCATGTGTAGGAAACTTGGACTTCGTGTCAACTTCCACGTCACGTGAGTTGACAATCCGAGCTCTTGAGAGCGAACCACCTTCTACCATGACGCTCCTACATCATACTTGAGTGTGCTTCGGCATTGTGAAGGACGCACAAGGACATGCTTTCAAGGTGATATCCTTCTCTTTTGAGAACCCCCAAACCATGAGCATGCATATTGTGGATCATACTACTTGTGTTTCTTCCACCATGAGACTTATTTGTCATCTTGGACCCTTTGCTTGCACACATGTTAGTGATATTGCCTCCATTCATGATTTTCACATTCCCATGCATCATGATATATATGCCTTGTGTGTTGCATCCAATTCTTGGACTACTTGCTACTATAATATGTTTGGTTGCAACAATGTCATCACTTCACATATGCCATGTCCATTGCTTGTCACATGATTGACTAGATTGCCTCACACATGATGAACAATTGTTCTTTCTATTGTGTTGAGTGCCACACTATTTTCACTACACCCTATGCACGTTATGATTGGATTATCTTACACTTGTCCCATGTGTTTAGACACTTCATTTTATTTGGTGTTGTGAATGTTTCTTATACCTACCATCGACCATTTGTCGAGCGCTTTATGCACGATTGCTATGACCTTGAGGTTGATGCCTCTTCTCTTGTTACTCATATTTGCATCACTACCTCACATTTACATGCTTGTCCCCATGATACCTTTGCTTGTGCTCAATTTATGTGCTTACATGCCATGTCACAATCCTTCGTCAAAACATATGCTTTGCATGATGACGACACTTGTTTGGTGAATCACCACTTGAATGCTTGGTTTTGCACTAATGCTAACCACATTTGTTTTTCCAAGTGTTTGTTGTCCCTTCTCCCTTTCAAGGAATCCCAAGACGGTGCGACATTGGAGAGTGCCAATTTCGAGCTTCAAGTTGACAAGTACTTGGTGATTGTCCACTTATACACGACGACACCATCTCTTTCCCATGGTGATTTGGTTTTTGATCCGAGGTCGGATCTTTCCCAAGGGGGAGGGGATGATGCGGAGCATCCTATGAACATCACCATGTCAAGAGTCCGTTCGGCAAGCGACACGTGTGATATCTACTTCACATACACAAAGGTGAATCATCTCCTTTACGTGTGTTCACTTGACCCCTTCGAGGATGGTATACTACTTGACACTCCTCTCGTGTGGTATTGTCTGAACACCATGGACGAGGAGGAGAAGGGCGAGCACAAGTGTACAACCACACCATCCACGAGAGAAGCATGGAAGAGAACGAAGAAGAGGATCCGCCCCGTCCAGGACGAGCGGTACTACCGCCCACACCAAGCGGTACTACCGCTGAAGGCCCATAAGCCGCACTACCGGCCAACTTCTGCTCTACTGCCGCTCAACCCGACAAACTCCTGTGATTGAGCGGCACATGTCCGGTACTACCGCCTATACAAGCGGTACTACCGCTGAAGCGATACTACCGCGCGAGGACCGATACTACCGCCCTGCCTGTGGGCAGCCGCGGGCCTTTGGCCTTGATCCCTCTCCCACTTACCCCTTCGTGGCTCAAACTATAAATAGACCACCTCCACCTCCCTTCTAGGGTTATCAAAGTAGTAGCTCATTTAGATATAGAGCTTTTCTCATCCATTACGGATCTACTGCACGAGAGAGACCACGACTCCTCTTCGAAGAAGATCCCCTTGGATTCAAGACCCCCTCTTGGGTGGCCCCCTTCAAGACCTCCTCATGGAGATGAACCTTACCTTGTATCTTTCCCTTTGTTGTTCATGTAACTTGTGGATCTTGTGTGTTTGATTGTCTAGTGGATGTGTGATTGGACTTGTTCTTGAGTGTTTCCCCTTGTGATTTCTCTCCGTTCTTCCCTGTGTTCTTCATGTTCTTCGTGGGATCCGCTCCTTTCATGAAAGATCGGCCCCTAGGGTTCCTACCCTACATCAAGGGGGTTGGTGTCGGATTGTCGACTACCATGTTCTCCATTGGGACGTCGTCGTCCTCCGGCTACCTGCCAGCCAGCCAGTCGGCAGCAATGGCTGCCATCTCCTTGTGGTCCGTCGTCCGCCCGTCCCGAAGAGTGCTGGAGCACGAGGAAGCCATGGTGGGAGTAGTGGTGTGGAGAGGAGAAAGGGAACAGAGGCGGATGGCTGCGGCTATAGTCGGCGCTGCAGTTTATATAGCAATGGTGGGCGGCGGAGGGACGGACGTGTGGCGCCAGAGTAGCCGCCTCGGCAACCGCGTATCATTAGTGTGGGCGGCAGACGGACGGACGGATGGCACTTGTCTTGTTTAAAGGCGGAGTAATCGCCTGCACCGGGAAGCGGGGCGGGCAACGCTGACCGTTTCGGGCGGAAAGCGCGCGCGGGCGAGTGAGGCGGTCTGGGTGGGCCAGGGCAGTCAGACTCGTGCTTGGTAGCGGGTCGGTCCAGAAGTCGGGACATGCTGGCTCGCTAGCGAGCTCGCCGAGCTGAGCGACAACAATCAGACGATGGATGTAGCTTCTGACCATGAGCTAGCGCCACTGTCCAGGCCGGTTCATGCCGTGTTCACCATAGAGCAGGTGCGGCCCACTTCGACGCCCTAATGGCGGAAGAGCTACTAGCGCAGGAGGACCTGTGCTGCAACCTCCGTCTCCTCAACAAGCACTGGTGAACAAGCGAACGACAATGCCATCGCAGACATGTGGCCCTATGATCCTGGCTTCCCGAATGAGCAGCGGGCACTGTATTAGACCATCCGTAGGGCCCGCGAGGCCCTCTCCGTCGTCCTTCGAGTTGTTGCGCTCATCGTGGTGCCGCCATCTCGCGTTCTCAACATGGTCAACGACATGAGGAATGAGGAGATGACTTTACTTGGAGAGGATGACAGTGGGGACCCACCAGGGCCATAGCCGCACGTAGGCAAGTGCCACCTTATTATATACAGCTGTAACATTTTTTGCTTCCTCCTGGTTTCATGACATCATGGTCGCACACCATTGTCAACCTATGCGGTCAATAAACGAGAGAATTGCACAAGGAGCGACCGACAGCTAGGACCAAGCATCTCGAGCAGTATTTGTCTTTTTGAGGTGTGAGCACTGCAGAGTTTTTCTTGAGTGATGTTTTCGTTGTTGTTCAGAGGAGAGCAGGGTATTAACTGGGCGGGCTGTGGCCCGTCTAGCCCAGGCTAGATATCCAGCCCAGACATTAATTTTTTTCAAGTTGAAAATGGCTAGCCTAGCTATACTTTTTTTTGAGGAATACCCAGGCAAGGTCAACTTGTTATTCTCCGCCCCACTAGGCTGCAAATCTTTCCTAGGAGGGATGCATTAGGCTTAACAAGAAAATGGGCTTTAAGAAATAATAAATGGGATGTAATTATAAATCTAGGCAGTAACTATAAAAAAATGTACCAAACACATAATTACTTTATAAAATAATATTTTTGGATTTTGAAAATTTTAATTTCATTAATTGTTGTGCACGCAATGTTTCTTTGGATTTTTACGTAATACAAATTTATATTGAAATTGTATTTAATCTGACTAGAAATTTCGGGATAAAAATATTTCGAATCCCATCAAAATGTGGGAAATTTTATTGAATTCTGTTTTGAACGTTGGTTGAAATTGTTAATTGTTGTCCTAGCTAGAAAATGGGTTGTACTTTTAACAAACTGTAAATGGGCTGTAGTAAATTCCATTAGAATTCAAAAATGGGTTTTACATTCTTACAAATCGCTAATGGGCTATAAGTTCTCTGCCACACACTTGTGGGCCTACTAAGTTGACGCGTATGCAAGGCTTGTCAACTTATAGTCAACACACGGTTCTAGTAGCAGTGTCCGTTGGATTTCCATCCAATGGACGTCGTACTTCTTCAATCTCGGATATTCTAGCTTCAGCCAGCCAAAAAATGATTTCTCCCCCTAACATCTAGGGCGCACCATTTCGGAGGTTAACCTGTGGGCCTACTAAGTTGACGCGTACCAAGGGCTTTGTTAACTTAGTCAATATAAACGATTCTAGCTGCAGTGACCGTATGATGTCCATCCAACGACTGTTGTGATTCTTCAACCTCTGGTCTTCTTGCTCCAGCCGCCCAAAGCAACACCGGTCATGCCACCTGCTCCTGCCTCCCGTGGCCGGCTGTGCTGCCGCGGAGGCCTCACCTCCCCCTACCACTCCCAACGGTGGTTAGGCCCTGCGACGACGGCATCCTCACACCACAACTGAACCAATGAACCCTCGTACTCCTCTCCGCGTGGGCATCCACTTCCGCGTCTTCCCCGGCTCCGCGTCGTCCCCTTCCTAGGCCTCGCCGTCGTCCACCACCTTGGTGCTCTCGGCGCGGCATGGTCAATTTGGTCAACGACCGACTTCCATCGGAAGAGTACTATACGTTGAGAGGCTGACAGCTGGGTCCACGGCCGCAGCAAGGAGTGCCTCCTTATTACGTGCAAAATAATTGTTCCTCCACCTGACAATAGGGACCCGCCAGATGGGCTACCGTATTTCGTGGAAAAAAAACGTTCCTCCCATGATTGCTGGGACCCACCAGCTACATCTTCGCATGCAAGGAAGTGCGTCCATATTATGGGCAAAAAAATGATTCGCCCCCCTGACTGATGGGACCCACCAACTACATCTTCGCATGCAATGAAGTGCCTGACAGTCGGGACCCACCCGATCAAAGCGTACGTACTGTTGTCATTCTGGTCGCGAACGTGTACGTACATACTGGTCGATCGGCCTGTCTACAGGCTGCAGCGATGAACCATGGCCGTGTGAGGAAGGGCGTATATGGTAGTAGAGGCGCGCACATGTGGTAGTAGAGGCGCGCACGTAGCATGTACACGTACGTACAATGGCCAGGGTCCAACAAAGTAAATACGGCCACATACGTACATACGGATGGGGTCTCGAACACCTACTCGTGCATACGTACGACCAGGACATGTGTACATGACTGTGGCTGGGTCGAAACGGAGAAACTGCGTCATCGTCATGTTCATGGGGAGGCAATGGAATGCATCATGTTCATCAGGAGGCAACGGAATGCGTGTTGTTCATCGGGAGCCAACCGGCTTGGACGGAACAGGCAATGGAAACGAGGCCTGGCGTACCACAGAACGAAGGAAACAGCCTTGTGTTCGACCGACCACGATGGAAACGGGATCCTGTTCATCGGGAGGGGTCTGGCGTACCGCAAAATGGAGGAAACTGACCTCCTACGGTCGAAACAGGGTCCTGTTGATCGGGAGGGGTGTGGCCTACCGCAAAACAGAGGAAACAGACTTGTGTTGGAGTGCTACGGTCAAAATGGGGGTCCTGTTCATCGGGAGGGGTTGATGAGGACATCAATACCATTGTTACACCCACAGCCCCTGCTGCTATACACACTGGACCGATTACTAGAGCTCGCGCACGCCATTTGAATTATCAGGTACTTTCGTTTCTTGGTAACGATTCTAATGTTCATGAGAATATGATGCTGCCTAAATTGGATACATTTGTTTTGCTTACAAATGAAGGGCCTAGCTTGGACAAGAAAGATGAACCTTGGAGCAAGTTCAAGCATGGAGATGATGGCATGCACAAGGGGAACAAGAACGGAGTTACAAGTGATGATTCCAGGACTCTGAAGCCACCATAATGAGTGCATGAAGCATGGGACGAAATATACAAGATGCCACTTCATAAATTTCGTCCAGAGGCTATTTAGGTGCTGCATCACCTTATTATTGGGCCAGGCCCATGTATTTTCGAAATACTTAAGTATAGGCTGTTTTTACAGTCCGTATGTGTGGGGAAACAAGAGTTAGGGTTGGTTTCGGACCCCTCTTCCAAGGGCCACAAAATTCCCCCCTCTTCCTCCATATATACAGCCCTTAGGGCGTCGTTTAGACTTTGGGTTTTGTTTAGATTAAAAGTTCGCCATAGCTGCAACTTCGCGTACTTCGTTTGTGTCCAACGACCAGACGAAGACGTCACAGAACCCCACCTTGATCAATAAAGCTTTCATCTTATATTCGCAATATCCAGATTGCAATCTCATTTTCTTGCTTGTTCTTCGTTTGCTCGCAGGAAACAGGCCCTTGTGGTCAGGTTGATCGTGCTCTGGCGTGGTCAATAACCCCTCGAAGTTGGTTTAGCGTTTGCTAAGGCGCGACATCCTCGCACGTTCGTAGTCGGATCGTCAAAGTCGACTTCCTCTACAATGATAGCCACCATCTCATCGAAATATGGGACACCTTTGCCTCTATCAAGTGGTATCAGATTTTCAGGTTGCTCGGTGAGATTTTCCAGTTTTCATAGTTTAGATCGAGTCTGTTCTTCATACCTACAGTCCACGAAAAAAGCCAAAAAATTTAGGGTTAGTTCATCATATCCGAACCAATCTGAGCCTTTGCATAGTCTTTTTAGAGTTTTGCTTTGTTGAATTTGCAGTTGCATCGTCGTGTCGAGTTGCTGGTCTTAGCGTCTAGTCCCTTAGAGTTTCGAGTTCTATTCACAGGTTGTCACGCCGCCGCCGCACCATCGTCATCATCATTGCCATATACCACCACCCCACCATATACATCGCCGCTGCCATATACAACCACCAATCCGAGTCCACATATACCATCGCCATATACAATCACCAATCCGAGTCCACATATACCATCGCCATATACAACCACCAGTCTGAGTTCCACCAGATTCATCGCCGCCACCAGTCTGAGTTCCACCAGATTCATCTCCGCTACCAGTCCGAGTCCAGTATTTGTTGCTTTGTTTTCGAGTTCCAGATCACGCGATACTTCGAGTCGTGACAGAGTAGGACTCCTGAGATTCCGTGCTACCCGCAGAACAAAAATAGTTCCAAACTCAAAAAAAACTAAGTCTGGAAAATTCTAGCTAGGCAGTTCTCAGACCATTTGTAGACTTTTTCAAAAAAAATTGTTGCGGAGAAAAAAAAGTGCAAAAAAAAGTGGAAAAAAAAATTCAGAGAGTGCTCCTCCCTTGTTTACGTGCCGCACCGTGATTTTGTTCGTGTTCTAGGCTCGCGTCTCTAGTACGGTCTAGCCTAGGACCAGCACAGTACCGTCGTTGAGCGTTTATTCAACTTTGCATCTCTGAATTGATTATTGCTGACCCTTTTTGCTACCATATTATAAGCCTTCCCAGGTCCACATACATCTACGTCGTGTGTTTGACTCTCCCTGGTAATCGCTCTATCCAAGCTTTGAGAGTTTTGACTACGACGGTTGTCGATCACCGCCTGCTGCTGGGTAAGAACTGGTAAGAATTTGAGATTTGCTTGACGGATTTGTGACATCCACCACCACCTCTTGTTAGTAGTCTGTAGGATCATATTCTTGTGTGTTTCTATTGCTGCTGACCATGGCAGGATCACAAGCCGATGAGACTGACTGGGAGAACATGACGAATAAGGAGTTGCATGATAAATTCAGCAAATGATGAGTGGACAGGTGCAAGATGTGCTAAACATATTTGAAGAGGCCATGGAGAAGATAGATGGCATGGAGAAGACGTTCGAAACAAAGCTCGATAACAAGTTTAATGGATTTCTCGCGCGTCTTCCACCACCACCACCGGCTGCCCCTAACGCACCTCTACAACAACAACAACAACAACCGTCGCTTTCCAAATCAAGTGGGACGAGCACAGCGTGTTCCTATTGACCCTGGGCAAAATTCTGGTGCCGCTGTTGATGCTTCTGTCGCTCCTGCTGCTACTGCAGAGGTGGAGGACCATTACGAGGATGAGGTTGATCAAAATCAGAACTACGTGCAACCACCAGCACCACACACCACCAGGTCGTCCTCATGCATATCATCGCAATGGTAGGGCTGCACCACCAGTTGAGGTGCATGACCATCTTCCTAAACTGAAATTGAATATTCCACCATTTGAGGGTAGATATGTTCCTGATATATATCTTACTTGGGAGTTAGAAACTGAACAACGATTTACATGTTTACAATATCCTGAGGAGAGACGTGTTCCTGCTGCTGTTTGTGCTTTCACTAGCTTTGCATGTGTTTGGTGGTCTGAACATTGTAGATTATATCCTATTCCAACTACTTGGGCTGCTTTGAAAACTGCTATGCGTACTCGTTGGGTTCCACCATATTATCAACGTGAATTACTTCAAAAATTGCAGCGTTTAAGACAAGGAAAAAATTATGTAGAAGAATATTATCAGGAATTACAAACTGGCATGATTAGATGTGGTATTGTTGAGGAGAATGAAGCTATGCTTGCACGTTTTATGGGTGGATTAAATAGAGAGATTCAGACCATTCTAGAGTATAAGGAGTATACTAATATCACTCGTTTATTCCATCTTGCTTGTAAAGCTGAACGTGAAGTGCAGGATCGACAGGCATTGGCGCGAACTAACTTTTCTGCAGGTCGATCTTCATCATGGACACCACGTGCATCCTCTACTTCCACTACACCAGCACCTCCATCAGGTGCCACCTCCAGCCGTGATACAAGAAAGCAGGCACAACCACCACTATCTGCCAAGAGCACACCTGCCGGGCCTGCGCAGAGCTCTTCTTCTTCCATGGCATCAACAGGGCACACAAGTGATATTATTTGTCGTCGTTGTAAGGGAAGAGGACATTTTGCGAGAGAATGCAAATCTCAGCGTGTGATGATTGCTACTGAGGATGGTGGGTATGAGTCCGCTAGTGACTATGATGAGGAGACTTTGGCTCTTATTACACGTGAAGAACACGGTGGAGATGATTCTGATCATGAGACGCAATACATGGCTCCTAAAGATGCTGATAGGTATGAATGTTTAGTTGCTCAACGTGTTTTGAGTGTGCAGGTCACACAAGCTAAGCAAAATCAGAGGCATAATTTGTTCCATACAAAGGGAGTTGTGAAGGAATGTTCTGTTCGCGTCATCATAGATGGAGGGAGCTGCAATAACTTGGCTAGCATGGAGATGGTGGAGAAGCTATCTCTCACCACAAGACCACATCCACATCCTTACTACATCCAATGGTTCAACAACAGCGGCAAGGTTAAGGTAACACGTACTGTTCGTGTGCATTTTAGTATCTCTACATATGCTGATTATGTTGATTGTGATGTGGTACCTATGCAAGCATGTTCCTTATTACTTGGTAGACCATGGCAATTTGATAAAAATTCTGTACACCATGGTAGAAACAATCAGTATACTCTTGTTCATAAGGATAAAAATATTACTTTGCTTCCTATGACTCCTGATTCCATTTTGAAAGATGATATTAATAGAGCTAATAAAGCAAAACAGGAGAAAAATAAGAGTGAAAATCAGATTGTGGCAAAAGAATTTGAGCAACAAATGCAGCCTAATAATAAACCATCTAGTGCTGGTTCTGAAATTAAATTGAAAAGTGCATGTTTACTTGCCACCAAATCTGATATTGATGATCTAGATTTTAGCAAATCTGTTTGCTATGCTTTTGTGTGCAAAGAGGCATTATTTTCATTCGAGGACGTGCCTTCCTCTTTGCCTCCTGCTTTCACTAACATTTTGCAGGAGTTCGCTGACGTCTTTCCACAAGATGTGCCACTGGGATTACCACCTATTTGAGGGATTGAGCATCAAATTGACTTAATTCCTGGTGCATCATTACCCAACTGTGCACCATACCGTACCAATCCAGAGGAGACGAAGGAGATTATGCGTCAAGTACAAGAACTGCTCGACAAAGGTTATATACGTGAATCCCCGCCCATTTTAGTGTCGAAAAAGGATGGTACGTCGTGTATGTGCGTTGATTGTAGAGGCATTAATAATATTACTATTCGTTATCGTCATCCTATTCCTAGGCTAGATGATATGCTTGATGAATTGAGTGGTTCTACAATATTCTCCAAAGTTGATTTGCGTAGTGGATACCATCAAATTCGTATGAAATTGGGAGATGAATGGAAAACAACATTTAAAACTAAGTTTGGATTATATGAGTGGTTAGTCATGCCTTTTGGGTTAACTAATGCACCTAGTACTTTCATGATGTTAATGAATGAAGTTTTACGTGCTTTCATTGGACGATTTGTGGTAGTTTACTTTGATGACATATTGATTTATAGCAAATCTTTGGAGGAACATTTGGAACATTTGCGTGCTGTTTTTATTGCTCTACGTGATGCACGTTTGTTTAGTAACCTTGGAAAGTGCACCTTTTGCACCGACCGAGTATCTTTTCTTGGCTATGTTGTTACCCCACAGGGAATTGAAGTTGATAAAGCCAAGATTGAAGCTATTGAGAGTTGGCCGCAGCCCAAAACGGTCACACAAGTGAGGAGTTTCCTTGGCCTCGCTGGTTTCTATAGGCGTTTTGTGAGAGATTTCAGCACCATTGCTGCACCTCTCAACGAGCTTACAAAGAAGGATGTGCCTTTTGTTTGGGGTTCCGCACAGGAAGAAGCCTTCACAGTATTGAAAGATAAGTTGACACATGCTCCTTTACTCCAACTTCCTGATTTTAATAAGACTTTTGAGCTTGAATGTGATGCTAGTGGAATTGGATTAGGAGGTGTGTTATTACAAGATGGAAAACATGTTGCATACTTTTCTGAAAAATTGAGTGGGCCTAGTCTGAACTATTCTACTTATGATAAAGAATTATATGCTCTTGTTCGGACCTTAGAATCATGGCAACATTATTTATGGCCCAAGGAATTTGTTATACATTCTTATCATGAATCTTTGAAACACATTAAAAGTCAAGAAAAACTGAACCGTAGACATGCTAAATGGGTTGAATTCATTGAGACTTTTCCTTATGTCATTAAACACAAGAAGGGTAAGGAAAATGTTATTGCTGATGCCTTGTCTCGTCGTTATACTATGCTTTCACAACTTGACTTTACAATATTTGGTTTGGAGACCATCAAAGATCAATATGTTCATGATGCTGAATTTAAAGATGTATTGCAGAATTGTAAGGAAGGGAGAACTTGGAACAAGTTCATTCTTAACGATGGATTTGTGTTTCGTGCTAACTAGCTATGCATTCCAGCTAGCTCCGTTCGTCTTTTGTTGTTGCAGGAGGCACATGGAGGAGGATTAATGGGACACTTTGGCGTCAAGAAGACGGAGGATATACTTGCTACACATTTCTTTTGGCTAAAGATGAGACGGGATGTTGAGCGTTTTGTTGCTCGCTGCACTACATGTCAAAGAGCTAAGTCACGACTCAATCCTCATGGTTTATATATGCCTTTGCCTGTACCTAGTGTTCCTTGGGAGGATATATCTATGGACTTTGTTTTAGGTTTACCTCGAACAAAGAAGGGGAGGGATAGCATATTGGTTGTCGTGGATAGGTTCTCGAAAATGGCACACTGTATACCATGTCATAAAAGCGATGATAATGTTAATGTTGCTGATTTGTTCTTTCGTGAAATCATTCACTTGCATGGTGGGTCAAATACTATTGTTTCAGATCGTGATACTAAATTTCTTAGCCACTTTTGGAGATGTTTATGGGCTAAGTTGGGGACTAAACTGCTTTTTAGTACTACTTGTCACCCCCAGACTGATGGACAAACTGAAGTAGTCAATAGAACATTGTCTACTATTCTTAGGGCTGTTTTGAAGAATAATAAGAAAATGTGGGAAGAATGCTTGCCTCATATTGAATTTTCTTATAATCGTTCATTGCATTCTACTACTAAGATGTGCCCTTTTGAAATTGTGTATGGTTTCCTACCTCCTGCACCTATTGATTTGTTGCCTCTTCCATCTTCAGAGAAGGTTAATTTTGATGCTGAAGAACGTGCTGAATTTATTTTAAAAATGCATGAGTTAACTAAGGAAAACATTGAGCGTATGAATGCTAAATATAAACTTGCTGGAGATAAGGGTAGAAAACATGTTTTGTTTGCACCTGGAGATCTTGTTTGGTTACATTTGCGTAAGGATAGATTTCCTAATTTGCGCAAATCAAAGCTAATGCCACGTGCTAATGGTCCTTTTAAGGTGTTAGAGAAAATAAATGATAATGCATATAAACTTGAGCTGCCTGTAGATTTTGGGGTTAGTCCCACTTTTAACATTGCAGATTTGAAGCCTTATTTGGGTGAGGACGATGAACTTTCGTCGAGGACGACTTCATTTCAAGAAGGGGAGGATGATGAGGACATCAATACCATTGTTACACCCACAACCCCTGCTGCTATACACACTGGACCGATTACTAGAGCTCGCGCACGCCAATTGAATTATCAGGTACTTTCGTTTCTTGGTAACGATTCTAATGTTCATGAGAATATGATGCTGCCTAAATTGGATACATTTGTTTTGCTTACAAATGAAGGGCCTAGCTTGGACAAGAAAGATGAACCTTGGAGCAAGTTCAAGCATGGAGATGATGGCATGCGCAAGGGGAACAAGAACGGAGTTACAAGTGATGATTCCAGGACTCTGAAGCCACCATAATGAGTGCATGAAGCATGGGACGAAATATACAAGATGCCACTTCATAAATTTCGTCCAGAGGCTATTTTAGGTGCTACGTCTCCTTATTATTGGGCCAGGCCCATGTATTTTCGAAGTACTTAAGTATAGGCTATTTTTAGAGTCCGTATGTGTGTGGAAACAAGAGTTAGGGTTGGTTTCGGACCCCTCCACCAAGGGCCATGAAATTTCCCCTCTCTCCTCCATATATACAGCCCTTAGGGCATCGTTTAGGCTTTGGGTTTTGTTTAGATTAAAAGTTCGCCATAGCTGCAACTTCGCGTACTTCGTTTGTGTCCAACGACCAGACCAAGGCGTCACAGAACCCCACCTTGATCAATAAACCTTTGATCTTATATTCGCAATATCCAGATTGCAATCTCAGTTTCTTGCTTGTTCTTTGTTTGCTCGCAGGAAACAGACCCTCATGGTCAGGTTGATCGTGCTCCGGCATGGTCAATAACCCTTGTAAGTTGGTTTAGCGATTGCTAAGGCGCAACGTCTCGCACGTTCGTAGTCGGATCGTCAAGGTCGACTCCCACAGAAAACAATAGCCACCATCTCATCGAAACATCAGGACACCTTTGCCTCTATCAGGGGTGTGGCGTACCGCAAAACGGGACTCCACGGGATACTGTTCATCTTCACCGTCGACGTCCTCCAGCCTCCACGGGCTCCTGTTCATCCACCGTCGACCTCCTCCAGCCTCCACCTGCGACTGTTCATCTGCGGGCTCTTGTTCATCCAGCCCCCACCGCGTACTCCTCCACCGGCTACTGTTCAACCAGCCCTCCCCACGGGGGTCCTATTCAACCACCCCTCCAAAGGCTACTATTCGTCCAGCCCTCCACCAGCTACTGTTCAACCAGCCCTCCACCGGCTACTATTCAACCAGCCCTCCACCGGCTATTGTTCAACCAGCCCTCCACGGGGTCCTGTTCATCCAGCGGCTCGATCGATCGGGGTACTATTCATTCAGTAGCAACGACCTCTACTACCACGGGTTCCTGTTCATCCAACCCCCCACCGGGAACTGTTCATCCAAACCCCCTCAACAACGCTCATAGTTCATCCAGGGAAGGAGGCAGCAGTGTTCGATCGGCTTCAGTTAGCAGCAGTAGTGAAGGAATCACTCGGGTTCAGTTAACAGCAAGGGATCAATCGATCGCTCGGGTTTAGTAATGCATAGCCTGCAGTGCAATCACTCGGGTTCAGTTAGAGCCCAACGCCTCGCTCGGGTTCAGTTAGAGCCCAACGCCTCGCACACACGCGCATATGTACGAGAGAAACACGCATCGCTCGTCCCCCAACCACACACCGTAACCGGGAACTCCCCTATATTTTCCTCGCCCTCGCTTCTACCATGGTTTTTTCTGTCATGGACGGCCCAAAGAATGTCATGCATCTACGTCTCTGACCCGCCCAGGCCGAAAAGCCCATTTTCTGTCATGAGTTTTTGTCATAGAAGTAGGACCCCGCCACATCTATGATGATACTGGGTTTTGTCACAATTATCGTCATAGAAGTGTCATAAGTATGACGGAAAAAATTCGTTCGGCCCAAAATGTCACGGGTGTGTCTTTTTTTTGTAGTGGATGTTCCTGGTAGATCTCTTGGGTACAGATGGTCTGGGAGCTTGAGCTTGTGCTGGAGGCTTGGGAGCATACTTGGGTTTAGATGGAGCAGCCCCAGTCCTTATGGCATCCCCCATAAGCTTCTGAGTCTTTGCAGGAGGTACAACAGGCTCTTCCTCCTCCTCATCTTCATCAGAATCTCTCATCATAGAAGGTTTGCCAATGACTTTGGCAATGGTCTTTCTGACTCTCTCCTTCCTCTTCTTTCCTCCAGCAGCCACTTCCTCTCTTGGTTCAAGAGTGAACTCCATGGTTCCTTGAGTTGAGGCTCTGGCCTTTGACATAGGAGCTCTCTTAGTAGGAGCTTTCTTGGGCATTTCAGGCTTGGTGGCAGTAGCAGAATACTCTTTCTTGAGTACTTTCTTCTTGGAGGTCACCTCCTCCTTGTCGGTGTCAAAACCGGTAGATCTCGGGTAGGGGGTCCCAAACTGTGCGTCTAAGGATCGTAGGTAACATGAGGCAGGGGACACGATGTTTACCCAGGTTCGAGCCCTCTTGATGGAGGTAAAACCCTACGTCCTGCTTGATTGACTTTGATGAATATAGGGGTTACAAGAGTTGGTCTACCATGAGATCGTAATGTCTAAACCCTAGATGTCTAGCATGTATGATTATGACTGCCTCTACAGACTAAACCCTCCGGTTTATAGACACCAGAGGGGGCTAGGATTTGTACAAGGTCGGTTTACAGGGGAAGGAAACCATACATCCGGATGTCAAGCCTGCCACACACGCAAAGGAGAGTCCTGTCTGGACATGGAGGGAAATCTTCTATCCTGTATCTTCACAGCCCAGCAGTCCGGCCCATGTCATGAGTCCCGGACGCCCGGGGACCCCCTAATCCAGGACTCCCTCAGTAGCCCCCGAACCAGGGTTCAATGACGATCTGGCTCGCAGATTGTCTTTGGCATTGCAAGGCGGATTCCTCCTCCGAACACTTCAAAGCAATTTGATCAAAAGGAACTGTATTCGGCTTTTCGGCGATGATGCTGTATCCGGCTTACACCTTCGGCTTCACCAAGTGGGCTCCCCCTGGTATTTCGGAAACCTTCGACTTCACATTAAATATAATACATGTAGCGATCCGACCTCAAACGGTCAAATCTCTGTGTATAAGTGTCATCCCTTGATCGGTAATGTTGACACACACAGTACTCGAGGATTTATAGCAGACTGCAATCACACACTTATTACATCGAATGTCTCAAAGAGAGTACTTATTACAATAATATGGCTTAAGGCCATCTAAATAATATAACTGCGGAAGCTTTGAGGGTAAATGAGTCCATCAACTCCAACGTCATTGCTGAGTGTATGACAACGACCTAGCGCACCTTACTCTTCGTCTGAAAACTCTGCAACATAATACATTGCAGCCTATGTAGGTCAGCACATGGAATATGCTGGCAAGATAACACTATAGAGCAATGAACAAGTAACAACTATAACTATATGCATATATGGCTAGTGGAGGCTCTATGGTTATCATTTTTGCGTAAAGCCAGTTTTTCCCTACAACAAAGGAATATATTTTATTTAACTACAAAGTTGGTTGAAAAACATTGAGAATGGTAACCCCATCTCAATCCCAAATTAATAATCAATAACCCCACAAATTAATTAAGTAAAGTGATGAGATCAACATAGTAATTCAAGCACCAGATACTCAAGATGTCCATAACCGGAGACACGGCTAACCATGATTAGTTTATACACTCTGCAGAGGTTTGCACACTTTTCCCCACAAGACTCGATCTCCTCTGTTGTATTTCTCGTGCTGCATGGTGTTTGAGAAACGGATGACCGAGACATAGTCTTTCTGAAGAGGTCCCTTAACCGATAGATAGCCAGTACACCAACAATCCCCCACATCTGCTAGCCCATCATGGAAAGTGTTGGGAATATAACTCTTGAGTATAAACCGCCCAGGTGGGGTCGGGTTATGCTCCAGATGGTTTACCAATATTGAAGCCCATGAAGACGTAGAAGATGGCGACTCACGAAGGAGACTTAATAAGGAGGCCCAAAGCCCAAAGGCGGATTAGGGCCCGTAAATGTAAACCACCATAGGTGTATGACTTGTATTATAAGATAGAGTAGAAACCGAGCCGGACACGCTTATGAGACGGCCAGGACTCTGTGAACCGCCGGGCGTCAACCTGTGTATATAAAGGGATGACCCGGCGGGGGTTTAGGGACAGGGAAAACAACAGATCGAGAGCCAGGTTAAGCGTATTCGCTCCCTGGTCATCGAAACCCTAGCAATACCACCTCCAACTGGATTAGGCTTACCTTCACTGCAAGGGGCCGAACTAGTATAAACTCCTCGTGTCCTTTGTCCTGATTAACCCCTTTAATCTAATCTCATTGCGATGGCTCCACAACTAAGTCCTCACACTAGGACATCTGCCATGACAATTCCACGACAGTTGGCGCCCACTGTTGGGCTATCGCATGATGGCGTCAAGTTCTTAGAGGGCAACTTCGAAGGAATCAAGGGATATGTCATGGGCCGGATGATCATGAGTCGCCGCCGCAAGCTCTACATCGACGATGTAGGCTGGGGCCCCGAGGCCGGCTCAATGGAGTACGGGTACAGGGTCCCCTTCGGCGGAATTCACGTATTCATCAGCAAGATCGGCGATCCGGGCCCTAAGCCGGACATCTGCACCGACATCATCGAGACGGCTCAGCGTGCGAGACCTGCCTGGGTTCAGCCCGCCATGAATTGTGCCTTCGTGGGATTTATCCATGGAGCGAAATCTGAGGATAGAACGACATCTGGTGGTGAGACGATCGTTTACTCTGATGATGAGTCGTCCACCGGTGAGACCGAGTCATTGTATCAACGGCAACGACTGCCGGGGGAGGAGACCCGGTGCGCCCACCGGGTTAGGTCTTAACTGACTTACTAGATAAGCTGATAACATTGTTAACAGTAGTGGTTAACCCGGTGGATCAGGATCAGCATAATGCGGCGGTCGCAAAATTGCACGATGAGATAGCGCAGGCCAAGGAGGAGCTTAGCACGGAAAATGCTAGGATGGCCGAGGAGCGGGCTGCTTTGGATGCTCAAGCACAACGGATTCAGTCATAGTCTTACCGGCTCATGCTAGATCAGAACGCTTCAAACGAAGTCATGAGGCGGAGGCATCAGACTCGTCTGCCCTCGGTTTACGAGGCAAGAAATCTCTTTAACACGCCAGGAGCAGGAACCAGTAACACGATAGCGGTAAACCGAGTCGAAGCACCTGGAAGGGGTACACCGGTTCAGCCGCGCACGACGGACCCGCCCCGTCAGAATAGTAACCCGCCGCAGCATGTGCCGACACCACCAGGTCATTACTCTAACCCTTTGGATAACATGTTCGCTGCGGCGTCATGATTGGCGGCTCTCCCGGTTGAAGGCGAGTCTCCGACGACGGTTGAAACACGGAGGGCTAGAGATCTCCTTCAGACAGCACTGGTTCAGCAGCAGGCTTATTCTTATAGTCGGGACATGATTCATTCCACCCCTCGCCCGAGTCGGAGTTACAGCAGGCATATCAATGAACCGGCTGTGTCAAGCAGTGGGCGGACATAACCCGACGGGCGGTGGCGTTGATGCTCAGAATGTGGTGGATCAAGGTAGAGCACGTCGAGAGGCCGAGCTAGCGGCGTAGTATGCGGCCCGTCAACCTTCTCCAGTTCGTCCGACAACTTCAGTGGAGCTAGGTGTAACCTTAAGGAATTTGGGTGTGCCATATTTAGTACCGGCTCTACGTAATGAGCGTTTGCCCAAGGATTTCAAGGGTCCTCGCAAGGTGCGTAACTATACGGTCGATTTACCTCCTGAAGCAATAGACATCCTGAGTGGTTGGCTAACCCGGTGCTGGTACTTAAGAAGAACGGCATTTGGCGTATGTGTGTTGACTACATGGATTTAAACAAGGCTTGTCCGGCTGATCCTTTTGCTCTCCCTTGTATTGATCAAATTATCGATGCTATGGCGGGTTGTTAACGTTTGAGCTTTTTGGATGCTTATTCTGGTTATCATCAGATCAAAATGGCAGTTAAGGACCAGGAGAAGACAACTTTTATAACTCCCTTTGGAGCCTTCTGCTATGTGTCTATGCCTTTTGGGCTCAAGAGTGCCCATGCGACTTATCAGAGATGTGTGCAGAATTGCCTTCATAATCAGATTGGGCACAATGTGACGCGGAGCATCCCAAGGCCATCCCCATGGACCCAACTACATCTACTACGACACCTCTTAGACCCATGACACGGGCACATGCAAGAGCTCTTGAAACCGAGGTGACATCTCTCCTCTCACAATTCCACTTCGATCCATTTGAGACATGGTTACTACCTCAAACAGAGATGTTTTGTGTGCTTAGGTAACAAGAAACCAGCCTGGAAGGAGCTATGGAGCGAGGTGGACGACAAGAGCCCAAAGAGGAGCCGCACATGCCAGGACGAGCGGCATTACCGCTGAAGCCCTCCAAGCGGTACTACCGCCGGGCATCCACTCCACTGCCGCTCAACCCGACAAATCCCTATGTTCGCATGACCCGGGTCCGGTACTACCGCTCGTGCCAGCGGCACTACCGCTTTAAGCGGTACTACCGCTTGTCGCCCGGTACTACCGCCCTGCCTGTGCGCAGAGAACGGGCCTAGGGCCCATATATCCCCTCTTCACTTACCCTTTCGTGGATTCAGACTATATATACTCCCCCTCATCCTCCTAGTTAGGGTCAGCGTTGGTTTAGCTCATTTGAGAGATAGAGCTACGCTCATCCACTTGGATACCTTCTCCACGAAGATTCGAGCCTGTGACGCCCCAAGACCGGAGCTTCAGGTGCCTTCCATGATTTCCGGGTTTCGTCGTGTGATTTGTTTGGTTCGTTGCATTCATCATTCCATCATGTCATCATGCAACCCGTTTTAATACTCAACTAAATAAAATGCATAGATCTTTGATCTATTTAAATTGAGGGAACTCACATGGGGATTTCTCTATATAACATATCCTCTCAATATATTAGGGAACTATAGTAAATATTCTAACACACTTGCAAAATATCCCAATGCCTTTGCTATCTTAATTCTTGGTCTCCAACCTTTGCCCTAAATTCTTTCTTCACTTTCCGGAGTTCCAGCAAAAACCTCAACATTTTCGGACCCCCCTATCACCTACTTCCTATGCAAAACCATTTGAATTAAATTCAAATGAGTTTGATTCAAACTTCACCCACGTGTTTGTTTCCATTTTTCTTGGATCAAGATCATTTTTGCGAGTCTGAGAAAATTTACTTCCTGCCCAAACTCCACTGCTATCCCTCTCGGCATTTCTTCCAAGTTTGGGTTTTTTGTCATAGTTAAAAGAAAGAGAGTTTCAGGCAGAGGAGAGTCCAGCCCAGCTAGGCCTCTCATCGGTCCAACCTCCCCTTAGCCCACTGGCCTCTTGAGCCTGACTCCCAGGCCGGCCCAACATCTCCTAGCCAGGCCTGCCCGGTTCCCACCTAACCCTAGGCCCGACCATCTCCCTCGAACCCCTCCTCATCCTTCCTTCTTCCAAGCGCCGCCAGGAGAGCGCCGCATGCGCACGCAGCCGAGCCCGATCCCCTCTATCTCTCTCTCCCGCTCCCCTCTTCTCCTGCTCGCGCCGCCAGAGAGGAGTGGCCTCTCGCTCCACCCATGCACGCAGGAGCGTCCGCGCTCGATCTCCACCGCACCTCGCCACCGCTCGAGTCCGAGGGCCCCGCCTTCGTCTCCGGCCGTCGTTAGCAAGCAGCCCCGCCGGAGCTCTTCTTCTCCTGTGCACGTTCGTCGTCCAAGCCGAGCAGCACAAGTACCTCAGCGCCGGCGACCCCTGGATCCCCCTCGCCCGTTTGCCTCCTCCCTAAACCACGCCGGCCACCGAAGCCGTTGCCGGCTGCTACCCCGTCGACCCGCGTCCCCGCACCGACCAGACGCCCGCGCCAGCGACCTCCACGCCTCCCCATCATCACCTCCGACAGGAAGATGCCACCAAGCTCCGCCCCGTGGCCCTGGCCTCCGACCGCGCCAACCCCGGCGCCCCTGCAGCCTCTCCTCCTACGCCGTCGCCTCGCCATGGAGCCTCATCGCTCGGGCCCCTTCTGCTTGCCATGCTGCTGCTCTGCCTTTGCAGTCAGCCCCTGCAACCCTTTTCCTGCTCTGTACTTCCTGTCTGAGGCCTCCACCGTGTGTGCGTCCAGCGCCTCCGTGTGTCTTCGTTGTTATGTGAGCACGAGAACCTTTGCCACCAAGTTCATCTTCTTTGCTTCGCGCAACTGTGCCAAGGCATACCCCCCCCCCCCCCCCCCCCCGCCCCCCCCCCCCCCCCCCCCCGGGTTCGCCAAGTTCCACCACCGACGACCATTTCCATTTTGGATACGCCAAGACCTAGACCATCAAGTACCACGACGTCCGTTGATCGCCAAGTACCCCTTCGGATACGCAAGTCCCTCGAAGGTCCACCGATGCCTAGTATGACTACAGGACCGGAACGAAGTACCACGATGACCGTTGACATGTACCACTACACCGCACCGAAACGCCAAGACCATCCGGGATGTTGCCAAGTACCACTTCGGTTCCGGAACGCGACGAGTACCACGACTACCCTCGAGGACATTGGTTCCATCAAGTTCAACTACAACATGTGTACAACTACCGCCGCCGTGATTTTCGACAAGATGTCATGTGCCTCTACTTCCACTACCGTCCCGATGATCATAGATGAACGATAGCACTACTACTTCCACTACGACTGTCGCAAGAATGGGATGGGAAAGTTCGAAGACCCCAAGTACCACGACACCGATGACATGAACATATACGGAATGTGTACGACTACGCGATGTGATGCCAAGTTTGATGACGACCGTGTACCACTACCGCTCCTCGAACATGAACTACTACTTCCTCTTCGACTCGTGAACCTCTACTTCCACTATGATCCGCGAGTACCACTACTTCCACTACGAACTTGAACCGCCGCAAAACCGCACGCTTCAAAGGTATAACACCGAGGCGACGCCCGTGAACGAATGCATGTGTGGTGTATGAGATGCACCCTTTGTCTGCACTGTGTCCGTAGTGTCTCTCGCTTCCATGCCATCGACTCGTGGGAACCTGGTTACCGGGATCACCCCATCATCTTTGCATGACACGCTCCCGTCACTTTTCCTTTTGCACCGGCATCTCAATCGAGTTACCGGAACCGGAATGTTGCCGTGGCATCATTTTCGGACTCGTTGTCGTGGCATCCCTTTCGTTTCCGCCACGATGACAAATGCTTCATAATATGCTCTTGTTAACATTTTCATAAAACCCGCATAAAACTTGCACATGTCATCCGCATCATGATAATAACATTTAAAATGTTTAAATTTGTTGTTTGCCTTAAATTGCTAAAAGCATATGGGGTTTTACCGGAATTGTTGTTTGGCATTCCGGCCTCATTTAACTTGCCTAAATAGATAATTTCTTTATGCTTCACCCCCCTTGCCATGTTAATCAACATTTAATATTGTTGGTTACATAAACGGGAGAGAACTAAATAATTGTTGTGGTGTTTCGTCAATATGCAACTCGTTGCATATTGAGCTCCACTTAACTTGTAGTTTTGCTTGTGCACTTTGCCATGCCTTGCTTCATTAAACTGGACATGCATCATACTTGATTGTGCATCATGCCATGTTTATGTGATGGTTGTTTACTATGTTGCTTGCTTCTTTCCGGGTTGCTTCTCTCGTTAGCTTCAGTTCCGTTCCGGATTTGTGAGGATTCGTTCGACTACGTCTGCCTATCTTCTTCATGGACTCGTTCTTCTTCCCTGCGGGATCTCAGGCAAGATGAACATACCCTTGAAATCACTTCTATCTTTGCTTGCTAGTTGCTCGTTCTTTTGCTATGCCGCGATACCTACCACTTGCTATATCATGCCTCCCATATTGCCATGTCAAGCCTCTAACCCACCTTTTCCTAGCAAACCGTTGTTTGGCTATGTTACCGCTTTGCTCAGCCCCTCTTATAGCGTTGCTAGTTGCAGGTGATGATGGAGTTTGTTCCTTGTTGGAACATGATTATTGTTGGGATATCTTTATTATATCTTGTTTACTTTAATGCATCTATATACTTGGTAAAGGGTGGAAGGCTCGGCCTTATGCCTGGTGTTTTGTTCCACTCTTGCCGCCCTAGTTTCCGTCATACCAGTGTTATGTTCCTTGATTTTTCGTTCCTTACGCGGTTGGGTGTTATGGGGACCCCTTGACAGTTCGCTTTGAATAAAACTCCTCCAGCCAGGCCCAACCTTGGTTTTTACCATTTGCCTCACCTAGCCTTTTTCCCTTGGGTTTCCTGAGCCCGGGGGTCATCTTTATTTTAACCCCCCCGGGTCAGTGCTTCTCTAAGTGTTGGTCCAACCTGAGCGATGTCCGGCGCCCCCTGGGCAACCAGGGTCTATGCCAACCCGACGTCTGGCTCATCCGGTGTGCCCTGAGAACGAGATATGTGCAGCTCCTATCGGGATTTGTCGGCACATTCAGGCAGTTTTGCTGGTCTTGTTTTCCCATTGTTGAAATGTCTTGTAACCGGGATTCGGAGTCTGATCGGGTGTTCCTGGGAGAAGGAATATCCTTCGTTGATCGTGAGAGCTTGTGATGGGCTAAGTTGGGACACCCCTGCAGGGTTTTGAACTTTCGAAAGCCGTGCCTGCGGTTATGGGCAGATGGGAATTTGTTAATATCCGGTTGTAGAGAAGAACTTGACACTTAACTTAATTAAAATGCATCAACCGCGTGCGTAGCCGTGATGGTCTCTTTCCGGCGGAGTCCGGGAAGTGAACACGGTTCTTGTGTTATGTTTGACGTAAGTAGTTTCAGGATCACTTCTTGATCATTCCTAGTTCACGACCGTTTCTTTGCTTCTCTTCTCGCTCTCATTTGCGTAATTTAGCCACCATATATGTTAGTGCCTGCTGCAGCTCCACCTCACTACCCTTTCCTACCCATAAGCTTAAATAGTCTTGATCTCGCGGGTGTGAGATTGCTGAGTCCCCATGACTCACAGATTACTTTAAAACAGATGCAGGTGTCGAGGATGCCAGTGCAGGGGACGCGACCGAACTCACGTGGGAGTTCGACGAGGATTCAAAATGTGTTCGTTGTGTTGTTTCTTTTCCTTTCGATCGGTAGTGGAGCCCACTTGGGGCGATCGGGGATCTAGCATTTGTTGTTTTCTTCTTTTATTTTGGTTCCATAGTCTAAATTTGATTGTATCTGGATGATGTAATGCTATATTTATGTATTGTGTGAAGTGGCGATTGTAAGCCAACTCTTTATCTCAATCTTATTCAGTACATGGTATGTGTAAAGATTACCCCTCTTGCGACATGCCTACTATGCGGTTATGCCTCTAAGTCGTGCTCCAACACGTGGGAGATATAGCCGCATCGTGGGTGTTACAGAGCCTCCACCGGAGAAGGTCCATCAAGCGGATTCAAGACCCCTCTTTAGGGAAGAACATCAAGACCTCCTCACGGAGATGACCGGCTACCCTTGTATCGTCCTTAGTTGTCCGTGGATCGTGTATCTTTCCTTATGTACTCGAGGATCTAGCACATGTGTGACTTATTCGTGTTGGTTTAGTGTTTCCTCTTGTGATTCCCCTTGTGTTTTCCCTCTTTTCCCCCTCGTGTTCCTTGTGTTCTTCGCGGGATCCGCTCCTTTCATGAAAGATCGGCCGATTAGGGTTCTACCCTACATCATCTTAGTATCTAGAGCCTCGTTGATCACGATTTCGGAGCCCCCTCGTTGTTTTCTAGCCTAATTTTGTTGTGTTCTTCCCCAATTTCGAAAATCCCCACCAAAAATAGCCCCAAATATTTTTTTTTGTGATTTGTTGGTGTGTTCATGTTTTGTTGGATTTCATCCGTGGATTTGCTTGGTTTCAAGTGGATCTAGCATTCTCCCCAATTTTCTCCACCGTCCACCCATGAAATCGCTCGAATTTTGACCACGTAATCATCCTTTTCCGCCCCAAAAACCAACCCGATCCAGATCTTGTGATTTTTCCGACACCAGCGGTACTACCGCCCCACCGAATGACACTACCGCTTAAGTACCACCAGCGGTACTACCGCCTGTACCAACGGTACTACCGTTCCGCCCAGTTTCCGCCCATACCGATTGGCATCTTTGCCTCAACCATCTCTACACCATCACCACTTCCGCATAACACCACCATTGTGCCTGTTTCGCACTCCGACATGTGCTGCCACTTCGAGGTTTGAGAATTTGAGTTGCGGTACCGTGTCCTTTTGTGTTTCGGCTATTTAGGTACGGTTCGACATCAACATCACTGCCGCTCATCTTCGCCACGGACGTGTCATCAACAACGACAACCTCGACTACACTTTGGTATTCGTGCCACCATTTTGACACCATCCCGAAGCAACAACGGTAAATTCATCTTGGTATCGTGATACAACATTCTTGCCATTACATTGATAGACATCATAGCCTTACTCCTTTGCATTGCTTACCCATCGATACTAGCCATTGAGTATTGCCGACAACGAGACTTGTGCACATTAGTGATCATACTTCCCATAGCATACATACATCATTGTTCCATTTCTTGGTATCATCTCTTGTGTCACAAAGTTGTCATTGCATACTCACTTGCTATATCGGTTCGTCAAGCATTGCATGAGAAAAGAGTTCAAACATCAAAGAGCCAAACAAGCTTTTAAGCAAAGAGAAAAGATAAGCAAAGAGCTTTTAAGCAAGAACCATGGCACCATACAACATTAAGATTGTCATACTCGGTCATCTTGGATCATATCATAGCAACACCTTGCATAGAGCATACTTGGGATAGAAGTCGTTGCATTCTTGATACGTAGGTTGTGCACAAGTTCTTGTATCCGCCTATTGTGCAATCGTGCTAGCGTCTCTCTAGTCATGTACAACAAGAGCATTTTCGTGGATTCCACATTTTGGCTCACCCTTGGTTGCACGACCCCACTTATCTTTTTGCGCGTGTGTTTCCGTGTACCTTATATGCTTGGTCTACTTGTTACATTGCATCTAGCGAATATTTTCCAACATTATTGAAGCTCACTTACAAATTGCATCAAATTTTGTGCCACCATCCTAATCAAGCTCCACCATTATCTTTTACTTGTGTAGGCGTGAGAAACCGACAAGAATTGGTACCAATTGTGCTATTTCCTTGTCCTACATTGGAGTGATCATCGATCCACTTTCAACTTCGGTCAAGGTACATTTGGTATTCGTTCTTCTCTTTCTACCACTCACATTTGTCTTGGAATGATGGATAGGCCAAGTATTTCTACCAACCCACTCTTCATGGAGCAAGACGATGACATGAACTCTTTCTTCACCAAGAGTCACCTCTTTGGTACACAACGTGCTTTGCATCAAGAGCAACAAGCCATGAGTGACCGCATCGACAACCTCGCCACCGACTTGCGACTCTCTGAGCAACGTACAAGAGACTACTTCGACCACAAGCTCGATGATCACAAGCAAGAGAATCATGCAAGGATGGATGAGATTCGCGCTTTGTTGCTCAACTGCTCTTCTTCCACTTCAAGAATGAGCCGTTCAAGCCGCCACTCCGACTTTACCCTCTCCAGCTCAAGTACACCATCATCGAACACTCTTCGCCATGCCGCGCGCAACGAGCATCAAGCAAGCCTCAATCCTCTATGCGACACCGACTCGCAAGAGCACCGACGACGTCAAAACCAAGAATCCTTTGCGCTAGCACGAGAACGGAAACGACAACGCCAACATGAAAAGGAAGAGCGCGCACGTCTACACCAAAATGCACAAGATGCCGAGGCACAACGTCAAGAACACCAACTCCGTGACGCTCAAGCACTTGAGGCGCAACAAGACCTACGAGATTCAAGTCGAGACATAGCCGATCGAGGCCGACAAGCTTGTGAACATGCCGAAGCACTTCGTGAAGAAATTCAAGAACGAAGATTTCAAGCCCGTGTGCATCGTCAAGTCCCTCCTCGAGCTCGACAAACTCCTCCACAAGCTCGCCAAGAACAACAAGTTCGTCAAGAGCATGAAGACAACGGAGATCCTCCACGACAAGAGCAACATGAGGATTACAACCCTCCGCGCCAAGAGCACCACGAGTTGAACAATCATCAACAACATGGGCGTCATCATCCCCGACCCCAACACAATGAAGAGCAACGCTATGGCAAACTCAAGTTCACCATGCCCAAGTTCAATGGAAGCAATGATCCCGAAGAGTATATCATGGGCATTGAAGGTCGACAAAATCTTCCGTTTGCACAACTATGAAGAAGATAAGAAGATCACGATGGCATCCCTTGAGTTCCAAGACTATGTCCTCATTTGGTGGGAACAAGTCATCGAGCGCCGTGAGGCAAGAGGTGAACCACCCATCACTACTTGGGCACAAATGAAGGATGTCATGAGAGCACGCTTCGTGCCTACCTACTACAACCGCGACCTCTTCAAGAAACTCCAACTCCTCAAGCAAGGAACCAAGAGCGTTGAAGAATACTACAAGGAGATGGAGATTGCCATGATAAGAGACAACGTCACGGAAGATTATGAGCAAACTATGGCACGTTTCATGCATGGACTAAACCACCCTATCAAGCAGATCGCCAACTTCCAACCAAACTCGAACCTCATTGAGCTAGTGCATCAAGCTACAAAAGCGGAACGTCAAGTGCAAAAGGATGTCAAGTATGCCAAGTTATCATCCAAGTCATATGGTTTCTCCAACAACCAAGCTTCAATGACTCCAACACCGAATACCAAGCCTTCTACTACCAACATCGACAAGTCAAGTTCCAAGAAAGCTTCGTCAACTCCAAGTCATCCTCCTACTACAAGAAACTTCAAGCCGAGAGCTTCATCATCATCAACTCCAACCGATGAGACCGTCAAAACGAGTTCCTTCAAGTGTTTCACTTGCGGAGGCCGATGCCACAAGTCCTACGAGTGCACCAACAAGCGGACCATGATCCTCAACGACGACGGCACTTACGACTCAATGAGTGAAGAAGAAATGGACGCCATCGAGCAAGTCGCCATGCACCGGCAAGTGAACGATGAAGAGGAACAAGTCTTTTGGGATGAAGATTCAAGTCCCGCCCTTGTTATCTCCAAGGTCTTGACTCCCTAACATCATCAAGAAGAAGACCAAAGATGCCATATATTTCATACCAAGGCCGGCATCAATGGATGATCCGTCAAGGTCATCATCGATGGAGGAAGTTGTCATAATCTCGCAAGAGAAGAACTTTGCTCCAAGCTCCAATTGCCCAAGACGAAGCATCCTCATCCATACAAAGTGCAATGGCTTAGCGACTCCGGCACCATCCAAGTTGAGCACCGAGTACAAGTCTCCTTCAAAATTGGCGCCTATGAAGACACCTTGGAGTGCGACGTCGTTCCAATGACCGTTTACCATCTTCTCCTAGGACGCCCATGGCAATTCGATAGAGGAGTCATCCACAACGGCCGAACGAACCACTACATCTTCAAGATGAAGGGCAAGGAGTATGTACTTCGTCCCATGTCTCCAAGTCAAGAGATCGCCGACAAGCAAGCCACCCATCATGGAGAGAATAGTGAGCGAGCGAGCCACCAAAAATAGAGTGAGCGCCACAAGCCCAAATCGAACACCTCCACGATGAGCGAAAAGAAGAACTTAGTCCTATTTGCCACCAAAAGTGAGATAAGAGGAGTGTGTGAGAACCCATCTAGTGTCCTACACTACGTCCTTCTGTGCAAGGACAATGCACCACAAACTAACACTTCTCACACTCTTCCTCTAGTGTTGTCTTCTCTTTTGCAGGAATCTCACGACATTTTCCCCGATGAGCTACCTCCGGGACTACCTCCACTACGAGGCATTGAGCACCGCATCGACCTCATCCCCGGAGCACCGCTTCCGAACAAAGCTCCCTACCGCGTCAACCCCGAAGAAACCAAATAAATACAAAGGCAAGTAAAGCATCTCATAGACCATGGACATGTGCGTGAAAGTTTGAGCCCTTGTGCCGTCCCGGTCATTCTTGTGCCAAAACGTGACGGTAGCTTTCGCATGTGCTCCGATTGTAGACATATCAATGCTATCACCGTTCGCTATAGGTATCCCATTCCACGCCTAGATGATATGCTTGATGAACTTAGTGGTTCCACTATCTTTTCCAAAATTGATCTTAAGAGTGGTTACTATCAAATCCGCATACAAGAAGGTGATGAATGGAAAACCGCCTTCAAAACCATGTTTGGTTTGTATGAGTGGTTAGTCATGCCTATGGGTCTCTCGGAAGCACCGGGCACTTTTATGCGCCTTATGAATCATGTATTTCGCCCTTACATTGGTATATTTGTTGTGGTTTACTTCAATGACATTCTTGTGTTTAGCAAATCTATCAAAGAGCATGTCACCCATGTCCGCACTATTTTGCAAACTCTTAGAAAAGAGCGCCTCTATGCTAATATGGAGAAATGCCTTTTTGGTGTTGATAAGGTCATTTTCTTGGGTTTTGTTGTTTCTTCTAAGGGTGTTCATGTTGATGAGTCCAAGATCAATACTATTAAGACTTGGCCGCAACCAACCAACTTGCATCAAGTGCGTAGTTTTCTTGGCCTTGCGGGTTTCTATCGTTGCTTTGTGAAGGATTTTAGCACCATTGCTTCGCCTTTGCATGCTTTGAGCAAGAAGAATGCGCCTTTTGTTTGGGGACCATCCCAAGATACCGCATTCAATGAGCTTAAGAATTTGCTTACTCATGCTCCCGTGCTTGCTTAACCCAACTTCGACAAGCCTTTTCAGATTCATTGCGATGCTAGTGGTAATGGCATTGGAGGTGTGTTAATGCAAGAGAAGCGACCCATAGCTTACTTTAGTGAGAAACTTTCTGGAGCGCAACTCAATTACCCCATCTATGACAAAGAGCTATATGGTTTAGTCCCCGTTTTGCATGAATGGGAACATTACCTTCGTCCCCATGAGTTTGTCATTCATACCGATCATGAGACTCTCAAGTATCTTAAGGGTAAAACCAAGTTGAACAAGCGTCATGCTAAATGGAGTGAATTTATGTAGTCTTTTCCCTATGTCATCAAGTACATCAAGGGTAAAGAAAACATCGTAACGGATGCTCTTTCCCGCATATGCATGCTTGTTACTCAACTTCAGTTGGATGTCATTGGCTTCGAGCATATCAAAGACTTGTATGAGCATGATGCAACTTTTGCTCCTCCTTATGCCAAGTGTTTGTCGCATAAATCTTGGGAACGCTATTACATCAAAGATGGATATCTTATGAGAGCTAACAAACTTTGCATCCCCGAGTCTTCTCTTCGTTTGTTGCTTTTTCAGGAATGTCATGGAGGAGGCTTAATGGGACACTTTGGACGAGACAAGACGTTCGCTACGCTCTCGAACAACTACTTTTGGCCAAAGATGTTTCGCGACGTCAATCGCTTCACCAACCGTTGCTCTACATGTCGCAAAGCTAAGTCCAAAGCTCAATCCCATGGCCTCTATATGCCTCTACCAATTCCATACCAACCATGAGAAGATATTAGCATGGACTTTGTGCTTGGTTTGCCTAGGACTAGAGATGGGAAGGATTCGGTATTTGTCGTTGTGGACCATTTCTCAAAAATGGCACATTTTATTCCTTGCAACAAGATAGACGATGCTTCACATGTTGCTAATCTCTTTTGTAGGAAAATATTGCGTCTACATGGAGTGCCAAAGACTATCGTCTCCGACCGCGACGTCAAGTTCCTTAGCTACTTTTGGAAGACCCTATGCGCCAAGCTCGGAATCAAGCTACTCTTCTCCACGGCTTACCATCCTCAAACCGACGGCCAAACGGAGGTGACCAACCGCACACTCTCCACTCTACTTCGAGTAATCACCAAGAAGAATATCAAGGAGTGGGAGGAGTGCCTACCTATCACCGAGTTCGCATACAACCGAGCAAAACACTCAACAACCGGCAAGTCTCCCTTCGAGGTCGTCTACGGATTGAACCCATTGTCACCATTGGACATTCTTCCTCTACCACTCCAAGAGCGCATCAATTTGGACGCAAGTGCGCATGTGACACATCTCAAGAAGGTGCATGAAGATACAAGAAACACCATCGAGCGCCAAGTTCAACGCCTTGCGACCAAGCTCAACTTCAACAAGCAACCTATGGTCTTCGACATTGGTGAACTCGTGTGGCTACACCTTCGCAAGGACCACTTTCCACAAGAACGCAAGTCCAAGCTTCGACAACGAGCGGATGGACCGTTCAAGGTGCTTGCACGCTACAACGACAACGCTTACAAGATCGACCTCCCGTGCGACAAGTACAACGTGAGCGACATCTTCAACGTCAAAGATCTCTCTCCCTTCCATGGTGATGAAGAATTTGATCTGAGGACGGATCTTCCCCAAGGGAGGGGAGATGATGCGGAGCATCCCAAGGCCATCCCCATGGACCCAACTACATCTACTACAACACCTCTTGGACCCATGACACAAGCACATGCAAGAGCTCTTGAAACCGAGGTGACATCTCTCCTCTCACAATTCCACTTTGATCCATTTGAGACATGGTTACTACCTCAAACGGAGATGTTTTGTGTGCTTAGGTGCCAAGGAACCAGCCTGGAAGGAGCTACGGAGCAAGATGGACGTCAAGAGCCTGAAGAGGAGCCGCACACACCAGGATGAGCGGTACTACCGCTGAAGCCCTCCAAGCGGTACTACCGCCGGGCATCCACTCCACTGCCGCTCAACCCGACAAATCCCTGTGTTCGAATGACCCACGTCCGGTACTACCGTCTGTGCCAGCGGCACTACTGCTTTAAGCAGTACTACCGCCCGTTGCCTGGTACTACCGCCCTTCCTGTGCGCAGAAAATGGGCCTAGGGCCAATGTATCCCCTCTTCACTTACCCTTTCATGGAATCAGACTATATATACCCCCCTCATCCTCCTAGTTAGGGTCTGTGTTGGTTTAGCTCATTTGAGAGATAGAGCTACGCTCATCCACTTGGATACCTTCTCCACGGAGATTCGAGCCTCCACCGAAGAAGATCCTTCAAGCGGATTCAAGACCCCTCTTTAGGGAAGAACATCAAGACCTCCTCACGAAGAAGACCAGCTACCCTTGTATCGTCCTTAGTTGTCCGTAGATCATGTATCTTTCCTTATGTACTAGAGGATCTAGCACATGTGTGACTTATTCATGTTGGTTTAGTGTTTCCTCTTGTGATTCCCCTTGTGTTTTCCCTCTTTTCCCCCTCTCATGTTCCTCGTGTTCTTCACGGGATCCGCTCCTTTCATGAAAGATCGGTCGATTAGGGTTCTACCCTACATCACAATGTTCATGCTTATGTGGATGATATTGTGGTGAAATCCAGAAAGAAGGAGACATTGATAGACGGTTTGAAGGAAACCTTTGATAATCTCCGGGTTTATAAAATGATGCTTAACCCAGCCAAGTGTGTTTTTGGTGTGCCGGCAGGCAATGTCTTGGGATTTCTGGTGTCTAACAGGGGCATTGAAGCTAATCTGGAGAAGATCAAAGCCATCACTTCTCTGGCTAAACTGGCGTGTGTCAATGATGTGCAACGTCTGGCGGGTCGTATTGCGGCATTAAGCCGGTTCATAAGCCGGTTGGGGGAGAAGGCTATCCCTCTGTATGAGATGATGAAAAAGACATATAATTTTGTCTGGAGTGATGCCGCTAATGTAGCGTTTGAGGACTTAAAGAAGCAGCTAGCTAAGCCACCTGTTCTGGCTACTCCTATTGATAAAGAGCCATTGTTGTTGTATGTAGCCGCCAATGCCCGGGCTGTCAGTGTGGATATTGTGGGGGAATGGAAAGAGGCGGGCAAGGAATATCCGGTTCAAAGGTCGGTTTACTACATTAGTGAGTTCTACTCCTTTAGGCGATATCATTCAGAACAGAGAAGCCACGGGTCGGATAGCCAAATGAAGGAAATATGCCCTAGAGGCAATAATAAAGTTATTATTTATTTCCTTATATCATGATAAATGTTTATTATTCATGCTAGAATTGTATTAACCGAAAACGTAATACTTGTGTGAATACATAGACAAACAAAGTGTCACTAGTATGCCTCTACTTGACTAGCTCGTTAATTGAAGATGGTTATGTTTCCTAACCATAGACATGAGTTGTCATTTGATTAACGGGATCACATCATTAGGAGAATGATGTGATTGACATGACCCATTCCATTAGCTTAGCACCCGATCGTTTAGTATGTTGCTATTGCTTTCTTCATGACTTATACATGTTCCTATGACTATGAGATTATGCAACTCCCGTTTACCGGAGGAACACTTTGTGTGCTACCAAACGTCACAACGTAACTGGGTGATTATAAAGGTGCTCTACAGGTGTCTCCAAAGGTACGTGTTGGGTTGGCGTATTTCGAGATTAGGATTTGTCGCTCCGATTGTCCGAGAGGTATCTCTGGGCCCTCTCGATAATGCACATCACTTAAGCCTTGCAAGCAATGCAACTAATAAGTTAGTTGCAAGATGATGTATTACGGAACGAGTAAAGAGACTTGCCGGTAATGAGATTGAACTAGGTATTGAGATACCGACGATCGAATCTCGGGCAAGTAACTGTTGGAAATATGCCCTAGAGGCAATAATAAAATGGTTATTATTGTATTTCCTTGTTCATGATAATTGTCTATTGTTCATGCTATAATTGTATTAACTGGAAACCGTAATACATGTGTGAATACATAGACCACAACATGTCCCTAGTAAGCCTCTAGTTGACTAGCTCGTTGATCAATAGATGGTTATGGTTTCCTGACCATGGACATTGGATGTCATTGATAACGGGATCACATCATTAGGAGAATGATGTGATGGACAAGACCCAATCCTAAGCATAGCACAAGATCGTGTAGCTCGTTTGCTAAGAGCTTTTCTAATGTCAAGTATCATTTCCTTAGACCATGAGATTGTGTAACTTCCGGATACCGTAGGAATGCTTTGGGTGTACCAAACGTCACAACGTAACTGGGTGGCTATAAAGGTGCACTACAGGTATCTCCAAAAGTGTCTGTTGGGTTGGCACGAATCGAGACTGGGATTTGTCACTCCGTATGACGGAGAGGTATCTCTGGGCCCACTCGGTAATGCATCATCATAATGAGCTCAATGTGACTAATGAGTTAGCCACGGGATCATGCGTTACAGAATGAGTAAAGAGACTTGCCGGTAACGAGATTGAACAAGGTATAGGGATACCGACGATCGAATCTCGGGCAAGTAGCATACCGATAGACAAAGGGAATTGTATACGGGATTGATTGAATCCCCGACATCGTGGTTCATCCGATGAGATCATCATGGAACATGTGGGAGCCAACATGGGTATCCAGATCCCGCTGTTGGTTATTGGCCAGAGAGCTGTCTCGGTCATGTCTACATGATTCCTGAACCCGTAGGGTCTACACACTTAAGGTTCGGTGACGCTAGAATTGTTAAGGGAATTAGTGTGTAGTTACAAAATGTTGTTTGGAGTCCCGGATGATATCCCAGATGTCACGAGGAGTTCCAGAATGGTCCGGAGGTAAAGATTTATATATGGGAAGTCCTATTTTGGCCACCCGAAAATGTTCAGGATTTTTCGGTATTGTACCGGGAAGGTTCTAGAAGGTTCCGGAGTGGGGCCCACCTGCATGGGGGGACCCACATGAACGTGGGTAGTGGGGGCAAGGCCCCACACCCCTGGTCAAGGTGCACAAGAACCCCGCTTAGAAGGAATAACATCATATCCCGAAGGGATAAGATCAAGATCCCTAAAAGGGGGGATAACAATCGGTGGGGAAGGGAAATGATGGGATTTCTTTCCCCCACCTTTGCCAATGCCCCAATGGACTTGGAGGGCAAGAAACCAGCCCCCTCCACCCCTATATATAGTGGGGAGGCGCATGGGAGCCGCACCCCTTCCCCTGGCGCAGCCCTCTCCCTCCCCAACACCCCCTCCTCCTCCGTAGTGCTTGGCGAAGCCCTGCCGGAGAACTGCAAGCTCCACCACCACGCCATTCTGCTGCCGGAGCTCTCCCTCAACTTCTCCTCTCCCCTTGCTGGATCAAGAAGGAGGAGACTTCCCCGGGCTGTACGTGTGTTGAACGCGGAGGCGCCGTCCGTTTGGCGCTAGATCAGATCTTCCGTGATTTGAATCGCCGCGAGTACGACTCCATCAACCGCGTTCGTGTAACGCTTCCGCTTAGCGATATTCAAGGGTATGAAGAGGTAATCCCTCTCTCTCGTTGCTAGCATCTCCTAGATTGATCTTGGTGACACGTAGGAAAATCTTGAATTATTGCTATGTTCCCCAATAGTGGCATCATGAGCTAGGTCTATGCGTAGATTCTGTGCACGAGTAGAACACAAGTTGTTGTGGGCATCGATTTTGTCAATTTACTTGCCGTTACTAGTCTTATCTTGATTCGGCGGCATCGTGGGATGAAGTGGCCCGGACCGACCTTACACGTACGCTTACGTGAGACAGGTTCCACCGACTGACATGCACTAGTTGCATAAGGTGGCTAGCGGGTGTCTGTCTCTCCCACTTTAGTCGGATCGGATTCGATGAAAAGGGTCCTTATGAAGGGTAAATAGAAATTGGCATATCATGTTGTGGTTTTGGCATAGGTAGGAAACGTTCTTGCTAGAAACCCATAGCAGCCACGTAAAAACTTGCAACAACAATTAGAGGACGTCTAACTTGTTCTTGCAGCATATGCCGTGTGATGTGATATGGCCAAAAGGATGTGATGAATGATATATGTGATGTATGAGATTGATCATGTTCTTGTAATAGGAATCACGACTTGCATGTCGATGAGTATGACAATCGGCAGGAGCCATAGGAGTTGTCTTAATTTATTGTATGACCTGCGTGTCAAAGAAAAACGCCATGTAATTACTTTACTTTAATGCTAACCGTTAGCCATAGTAGTAGAAGTAATAGTTGGCGACACAACTTCATGAAGACACGATGATGGAGATCATGGTGTCATGCCGGTGACGAAGGTGATCATGCCGCGCCTCGAAGATGGAGATCAAAAGGCGCAAGATGATATTGGCCATATCATGTCACTTTATAATTTTCATGTGATGTTTGTCATGTTTACATCTTATTTGCTTAGAACGACAGTAGCATAAATAAGATGACCCCTTGCTAAAATTTCAAGAAAGTGTTCCCCCTAACTGTGCACCATTGCGAAGGTTCGTTGTTTCGAAGCACCACGTGATGATCAGGTGTGATAGATTCTAACGTTCGCATACAACGGGTGTAAGCCAGATTTACACATGCGAAACACTTAGGTTGACTTGACGAGACTAGCATGTACAGACATGGCCTCAGAACACGGAAGACCGAAAGGTCGAACATGAGTCGTGTAGTGGATATGATCAACATGAAGATGTTCACCGATGATGACTAGTCCGTCTCACATGATGATCGGACACGGCCTAGTTGACTCGGATCATGTATCACTTAGATGACTAGAGGGATGTCTATCTAAGTGGGAGTTCATTGAATAATTTGATTAGATGAACTTAATTATCATGAACATAGTCAAAAGGTCTTTGCAAATTATGTCGTAGCTCACGCTTTGGTTCTACTGTTTTAGATATGTTCCTAGAGAAAATTTAGTTGAGAGTTGATACTAGCAATTGTGCGTACTAGGTCCGTGAACTGAGGATTGTCCTCATTGCTGCACAGAAGGGCTATGTCCTTAATGCACCTCTCAGTGTGTTGAACCTCGAGCGTCGTCTGTAGATGTTGGGAGACATCTGACATACACGTTTTGATGACTACGTAATAGTTCAGGGCGTAATACTAACGGTTTAGAATTGTGGCACCAAAGACATTTTGAAATGTCGCAGAACATATGAGATGTTCCAAAGACTGAAATTGGAATTTCAGACTAGTGCCACCGTCAAGAGGTATGAGACCTCTGACAAGTTTCTTATGCCTGCAAACTAAGGGAGAAAAGCTCAATCATTGAGCATGTGCTCAGATTGTCTGAGTACTACAATCGCTTGAATCGAGTGGGAGTTAATCTTCCAGATGAGATAGTGATGGTTCTCCATAGTCACTGCCACCAAGCTATTGGAGCTTCATGATGAACTATAACATATCAGGGATAGACATGATGATCCTTGAGCAACTCGCGATGTTTGACACCGCGAAAGTAGAAATCAAGAAGGAGCATCAATTGTTGATGGTTAAACCACTAGTTTCAAGAAGGGCAAGGGAAAGAAGGGATACTTCATGAAACGGCAAATCAGTTGCTGCTCTAGTGAAGAAACCCAAGGTTGAACCCAAACCCGAGACTAAGTGCTTCTATGAGGGGAACGGTCACTAAATCAGAACTACCCTAGATACTCGGTAGATGAGAAGGCTAGCAAGGTCGACAGAAGTATATTGGATATACATTATAATGTGTACTTCACTAGTACTCCTAGTAGCACCAGGGTATTAAAATACCGGTTCAATTGCTAAGTGTTAGTAACTCGAAATAAAAGGCTACAGAATAAACGGAGACTAGCTGAAGGTGAGATGATGATATGTGTTGGAAGTGTTTCCAAGGTTGATGTGATCAAGCATCGCATGCTCCCTCTACCATCAATATTGGTGTTAAACCTAAATAATTGTTGTTTGGTGTTTGCATGGACATGATTGGATTATGTTTATCGCAATACGGTTATTGATTTAAAGATAATAATGGTTACTCTGTTTATTTGAATAATACCATCAATGGTATTGCACCTAAAATGAATGGTTTATTGAATCTCGATCGTAGTGATACACATGTTCATGCCAAAAGATATAAGATAGTAATGATAGTACCACATACTTTTGGCACTGCCATTTGAGTCATATTGGTATAAAACGCATGAAGAAGCTCCATGTTGATGGATCTTTGGGCTCACTCGTTTTTGAAAAGTTTCAGACATGCGAACCATGTCTATTGATTTATACGCATGAAGAAACTCCATGCAGATGGATCGTTTGGACTCACTTGATTTTGAATCACTTGAGGCATGAAAATCATACCACATGGGCAAGATGACTGAAAGGCCTCGTTTTCAGTGAGATGAAACAAGAGAGCAACTTGTTGGAAGTAATACATTTGATGTGTGCAATCCAATGAGTGCTGAGGCACGCAGTGAATATCGTTATGCTCTTACTTCACAGGTGATTTGAGTAGATTCTAAGTATATTTACTTGATGAAACACAAGTCTGAATTATTGAAAGGTTCAAGTAATTTTAGAGTGAAGTTGAAGATCGTCATGACAAGAGGATAAAATGTCTATGATATGATCATAGAGATAAATATCTGAGTTATGAGTTTGGCACACAATTAAGACATTGTGGAAATTGTTTCACAACTAATACCGCCTGGAACACCATAGTGTGATGGTGTGTCTGAACATCATAACTGCACCCTATTGGATATGGTGCATACCATGATGTCTCTTATCAAATTACCACTATCGTTTACGGGTTAGGCATTAGAGACAACCACATTCACTTTAAATAGGGCACCACGCAATTATGTTGAGACGACATCGTATGAACTATGGTTTAGAGAAACCTAAGTTGTCGTTTCTTAAAAGTTTGGGGCTGCGACGCTTATGTGAAAAAGTTTCAGGCTGATAAGCTCGAACCCAAAGCGGATAAATGCATCTTCATAGAATACCCAAAACAGTTGGGTATACCTCCTATTTCAGATCCGGAAGCAAAAGTGATTGTTTCTAGAAATGGGTCCTTTCTCGAGGAAAAGTTTCTCTCGAAAGAATTGAGTGGGAGGATGGTGGAGACTTGATGAGGTTATTGAACCGTCACTTCAACTAGTGTGTAGCAGGGCACAGGAAGTTGTTCCTGTGGCACCTACACCAACTGAAGTGGAAGCTTATGACAGTGATCATGAAACTTCGGATCAAGTCACTACCAAACCTCATAGGTCAACAAGGATGCGTACTAATTTAGAGTGGTATGTAATCCTGTCTTGGAAGTCATGTTGCTGATAACAATGAACCTACGAGCTATGGAGAAACGATGGTGGGCCCGGATTCCGACGAATGGCTCGAGGCCATAAAATCCGAGAGAGGATCCATGTACAAAACCAAAGTATAGACTTTGGAAGAACTACTTGATGGTCGTAAGGCTGTTGGGTGCAGATGGATTTTAAAAGGAAGATGGACAATGATGGTAAGTGTCACCATTAAAAAAGCTCGACTTGTCGTCAAGATGTTTTCCAACAAGTACAAGGAGTTGACTATGATGAGACTTTCTCACTCGTAGCGATGCTAAGAGTCTGTTGGAATTATATTAGCAGTTACTACATTATTTATGAAATCTTGCAGATAGGATGTCAAAAACATTGTTTCCTCGACGATTTTCTTGAGGAAAGGTTGTATGTGATACAACCAGAAGGTTTTGTCAATCCTGAAAGATGCTAACAAGTATGCAAAGCTCCAGCAATCCTTCTACGGACTGGAGTAAGCATCTCGGAGTTGGAATGTACGCTTTGATGAGATGATCAAAGATTTTGGGTTTATACAAAGTTTATGAGAAACTTGTATTTCCAAAGAAGTGAGTGGGAGCACTATAGAATTTTTGATGAGTATATGTTGTTCACATATTGTTGATCAGAAATGATGTAGAATTTCTGGAAAGCATACAGGGTTATTTGAAAAGTGTTTTTCAATGGAAAACCTGGATTAAGCTACTTGAACATTGAGCATCAAGATCTATAAGGATAGATCAAAAATGCTTAATAGTACTTTCAAATGAATACATACCGTGACAAGATTTTGAAGGAGTTCAAAATAGATCAGCAAAGAAGGAGTTCTTGGCTGTGTTACAAGGTGTGATTATTGAGTAAAACTCAAGACCTGACCACGACAGAAGAGAGAGAAAGGATGAAGGTCGTCCCCTATGCTTTAGACGTAGGCTCTATAGTATGCTATGCTGTGTACCGCACCTGAAGTGTGCCTTGCCATGAGTCAGTCAAGGGGTACAAGAGTGATCCAGGAACGGATCACATGACAGCGGTCGAACTTATCCTTAGTAACTAGTGGACTAAGAAATTTTCTCGATTATGGAGGTGGAAAAAGAGTTCATCGTAAAGGGTTACATCGATGCAAACTTTGACACTAATCCGGATGACTCTGAGTAGTAAACCGGATTCGTATAGTAGAGCAGTTATTTGGAATAGCTCCAAGTAGCACGTGGTAGCTGCATCTACAAGATGACATAGAGATTTGTAAAGCACACACGGATCTGAAAGGTTCAGACCCGTTGACTAATAACCTCTCCCACAAGCGAGATATGAACAAACCCCATGGGTGTTGGATTCATTACAATCACATAGTGATGTGAACTAGATTATTGACTCTAGTGCAAGTGGGAGACTATTGGAAATATGCCCTAGAGGCAATAATAAAATGGTTATTATTGTATTTCCTTGTTCATGATAATTGTCTATTGTTCATGCTATAATTGTATTAACTGGAAACCGTAATACATGTGTGAATACGTAGACCACAACATGTCCCTAGTAAGCCTCTAGTTGACTAGCTCGTTGATCAATAGATGGTTATGGTTTCTTGACCATGGACATTGGATGTCATTGATAACAGGATCACATCATTACGAGAATGATGTGATGGATAAGACCCAATCCTAAGCATAGCACAATAAGCCTAGCACAAGATCGTGTAGTTTGTTTGCTAAGAGCTTTTCTAATGTCAAGTATCATTTCCTTAGACCATGAGATTGTGTAACTCCCGGATACCGTAGGAATGCTTTGGGTGTACCAAACGTCACAACGTAACTGGGTGGCTATAAAGGTGCACTACAGGTATCTCCGAAAGTGTCTGTTGGGTTGGCACGAATCGAGACTGGGATTTGTCACTCCGTATGATGGAGAGGTATCTCTAGGCCCACTCGGTAATGCATCATCATAATGAGCTCAATGTGACTAATGAGTTAGCCACGGGATCATGCGTTACAGAACGAGTAAAGAGACTTGCCGGTAACGAGATTGAACAAGGTATAGGGATACCGACGATAGAATCTTGCGCAAGTAGCATACCGATAGACAAAGGGAATTGTATATGGGATTGATTGAATCCCCGACATCGTGGTTCATCCGATGAGATCATCGTGGAACATGTGGGAGCCAACATGGGTATCCAGATCCCGCTGTTGGTTATTGGCCAGAGAGCTGTCTCGGTCATGTATGCATGATTCCCGAACCCGTAGGGTCTACACACTTAAGGTTCGATGACGCTAGAGTTGTTAAGGGAATTAGTGTGCAGTTACCGAATGTTGTTCGGAGTCCCGGATGAGATCCCGGACGTCACGAGGAGTTCCGGAATGGTCCGGAGGTAAAGATTTATATATGGAAAGTCCTATTTTGGCCACCGGAAAATGTTCAGGATTTTTCGGTATTGTACCGAAAGGTTCTAGAAGGTTCGGGAGTGGGGCCCACCTGCATGGGGGGACCCACATGAACGTGGGTAGTGGGGGAAAGGCCCCACACCCCTGGTCAAGGCGCACCAAGATCCCCCCTTAGAAGGAATAAGATCATATCCCGAAGGGATAAGATCAAGATCCCTAAAAAGGGGGGATAACAATCGGTGGGGAAGGGAAATGATGGGATTTCTTTCCCCCACCTTTGCCAACGCCCCAATGGACTTGGAGGGCAAGAAACCAGCCCCCTCCACCCCTATATATAGTGGGGAGGCGCATGGGAGCCGCACCCCTTCCCCTGGCGCAGCCCTCTCCCTCCCCAACACCTCCTCCTCCTCCATAGTGCTTGGCGAAGCCCTGCCGGAGAACTGCAAGCTCCACCACCACGCCGTCGTGCTGCCGGAGCTCTCCCTCAACTTCTCCTCTCCCCTTGCTGGATCAAGAAGGAGGAGACGTCCCCGGTTTGTACGTGTGTTGAACGCGAAGGCGCCGTCCGTTCGGCGCTAGATCGGATCTTCCGCGATTTGAATCGCCGCGAGTACGACTCCATCAACCACGTTCGTGTAACGCTTCTGCTTAGCGATATTCAAGGGTATGAAGATGCAATCCCTCTCTCTCGTTGCTAGAATCTCCTGGATTGATCTTGGTGACATTTAGGAAAATTTTGAATTATTGCTACGTTCCCCAACAGTAACATACCGATGACAAAGGGAACAACGTATGTTGTTATGCGGTCTGACCGATAAAGATCTTCGTAGAATATGTGGGAGCCAATATGAGCATCCAGGTTCCTCTATTGGTTATTGACCGGAAACGTGTCTCGGTCATGTCTACATTGTTCTCGAACCTGTAGGGTCCGCACGCTTAACGTTACGATGACAGTTTCATTATGAGTTTATATATTTTGATGTACCGAAGGTTGTTCGGAGTCCCGGATGTGATCACGGACTTTACGAGGAGTCACGAAATGGTCAAGACATAAAGATCGATATATTGGACGACTATATTTGGACATCGGAAAGGTTCCGGGTGAGATTGGGACAATACTGAATCACCGGGAGGTTATCGGAACCCCCCGGGAGGTATATGGGCCTTATTGGGCCTTAGTGGAAAGGAGGGGAAAGGAGCAAGGGAGGGGGCGTGCCCCCCAAGCCCAATCCAAATTGGGAAGGGGCCCAGCCCCCCTTTCCTTCCTCCCTCCTTCCTCTTCCTTCCCTCTCCTACTCCTAATAGGAAAAAGGGGGAGTCCTACTCCCGGTGGGAGTTGGACTCCCCCCCTTGGGCGCGCCACCCTCCTTGGTCGGCCCCCTCCTCCACTCCTTTATATACGGGGGCAGGGGGGCACCCCAGAGACACAAGTTGATCTTCGTGATTGTTCTCTTAGCCGTGTGCGGTGCCCCCCTCCACCATAATCCTCGATAATATTGTAGCGGTGCTTAGGCGAAGCCCTGCGACGGTAGAACATCAAGATCGTCACCACGCCGTCGTGCTGATGGAACTCTTCCCCGACACTTTGCTGGATCGGAGTCCGGGGATCGTCATCGAGCTGAACGTGTGCTAGAACTCGGAGGTGCCGTAGTTTCGGTGCTTGATCGGTCAGGCCGTGAAGACGTACGACTACATCAACCGCGTTGTGCTAACGCTTCCGCTTCCGGTCTACGAGGGTACGTAGACAACACTCTCCCCTCTCGTTGCTATGCATCACCATGATCTTGCGTGTGCGTAGGAATTTTTTTGAAATTACTATGTTCCCCAACACCAAATGGGCCATTGAGCTTGGCCCTGATGGTTTGAAATATATGCCTCGCACATCCATCAAGTCTCAGGCGCTGGTGGATTTCATCAATGAGTGGACAGATCTGCAGATGCCTGAGGAAAAGCCAGATAACACGTACTGGAGCCTAGGTTTTATGTGTTGATGTTATATGCACGAGTAGAACACAAGTGAGTTGTGGGTGATATAAGTCATACTGCTTACCAGCATGTCATACTTTGGTTCGGCGGTATTGTTGGATGAAGCGGCCCGGACCGACATTACGCGTACGCTTACGCAAGACTGGTTCAACCGACGTGCTTTGCACAGAGGTGGCTGGCGGGTGTCAGTTTCTCCAACTTTAGTTGAACCGAGTGTGGCTACGCCCGGTCCTTGCGAAGGTTAAAACAGCACCAACTTGACAAACTATCGTTGTGATTTTGATGCGTAGGTAAGAACGGTTCTTGCTCAGCCTGTAGCAGCCACATAAAACTTGCAACAACAAAGTAGATGCCGTCTAACTTGTTTTTGCAGGGCATGTTGTGATGTGATATGGTCAAGACATGATGCTAAATTTTATTGTATGAGATGATCATGTTTTGTAACCGAGTTATCGGCAACTGGCAGGAGCCATATGGTTGTCGCTTTATTGTATGCAATGCAATTGCGCTGTAATGCTTTACTTTATCACTAAGCGGTAGCGATAGTCGTGGAAGCATAAGATTGGCGAGACGACAATGATGGTGATCAAGGTGTCGCGCCGGTGACGATGGTGATCATGACGGTGCTTCGGAGATGGAGATCACAAGCACAAGATGATGATGGCCATATCATATCACTTATATTGATTGCATGTGATGTTTATCTTTTATACATCTTATTTTGCTTAGTTCGACGGAGCATTATAAGATGATCTCTCACTAAATTTCAAGATAAAAGTGTTCTCCCTGAGTATGCACCGTTGCCAAAGTTCGTCGTGCCCAGACACCACGTGATGATCGGGTGTGATAAGCTCTACGTCCATCTACAACGGGTGCAAGCCAGTTTTGCACACGCAGAATACTCAGGTTAAACTTGACGAGCCTAGCATATGCAGATATGGCCTCGGAACACTGGAAACCGAAAGGTCGAGCGTGAATCATATAGTAGATATGATCAACATAATGATGTTCACCATTGAAAACTACTCCATTTCACGTGATGATCGGTTATAGTTTAGTTGATTTGGATCACGTGATCACTTAGATGATTGGAGGGATGTCTATCTAAGTGGGAGTTCTTAAGTAATATGATTAATTGAACTTTAATTTATCATGAACTTAGTCCTGGTTGTATTAGCATATCTATGTTGTAGATCAATAGCTCGCGATGTTGCTCCCCATTTAATTTTTATATGTTCCTAGAGAAAACTAAGTTGAAAAATGTTAGTAGCAATGATGCGGATTGGATCCGTGATCTGAGGATTATCCTCATTGCTGCACAGAAGAATTATGTCCTTGATGCACCGCTAGGTGACTAACCTATTGCAGGAGCAGATGTAGAGGTTATGAACGTTTGGCTAGCTCAATATGATGACTACTTGATAGTTTAGTGCACCATGCTTAACAGCTTAGAATCGGGACTTCAAAGACGTTTTGAACGTCATGGATCATACGAGATGTTCCAGAAGTTGAAGTTAATATTTCAAGCAAATACCCGAGTTGGGAGATATGAAGTCTCTAACAAGTTCTATAGCTAAAAGATGGAGGAGAATAGCTCAAGCAGTGAGCATGTGCTCAGATTGTCTGAGTACTACAATCGCTTGAATCAAGTGGGAGTTAATCTTCCAGATAAAATAGTGATTGACAGAATTCTCTAGTCACCATCACCAAGTTACTAGAACTTCGTGATGAACTATAATATGCAAGGGATAACGGAAACAATTCCCAAGCTCTTTGTGATACTGAAATCAACGAAGGTAGATATCAAGAAAAACATCAAGTGTTGATGGTTGACAAGACCACTAGTTTCAAGAAAAGGGGCAAAGGAAAGAAGGGGAACTTCAAGAAGAACGGCAAGCAAGTTGCTGCTCAAGTGAAGAAGCCCAAGTCTGGACCTAAGCCTGAGACTAAGTGCTTCTACTGCAAAGGGACTGGTCACTAGAAATGGGACTGCCCCAAGTAATTGGCGGATAAGAAGGATGGCAAAGTGAACATAGGTATATTTGATATACATGTTATTGATGTGTACTTTACTAGTGTTTATAGCAACCCCTCAGTATTTTGATACTAGTTCAGTTGCTAAGAATAGTAACTCGAAACGGGAGTTGCAGAATGAACAGAGACTAGTTAAAGGTGAAGTGACGATGTGTATTGGAAATGGTTCCAAGATTGATATGATCATCATCGCACACTCCCTATACTTCGGGATTAGTGTTGAACCTAAATAAGTGTTATTTGGTGTTTGCGTTGAGCATAAATATGATTGGATCATGTTTATTGCAATACGGTTATTCATGTAAGTTAGAGAATAATTGTTGTTCTGTTTACATGAATAAAACCTTCTATGGTCATACACCCAATGAAAATTGTTTGTTGGATCTCGATCGTGGTGATACACATTTTCATAATATTGAAGCCAAAAGATGCAAAGTTAATAATGATAGTGCAACTTATTTGTGGCACTACCATTTAGGTCATATTGGTATAAAGCGCATGAAGAAAGTCCATGCTAATGGGCTTTTGGAATCACTTGATTATGAATCAGTTGATGCTTGCGAACCATGCCTCATGGGCAAGATGACTAAGACTCCGTTCTCCGGAACAATGGAGCGAGCAAAAGATTTGTTGGAAATCATACATACTGATGTATGTGATCTGATGAATATTGAGGCTCACGGCAGGTATCATTATTTCTGATCTTCACAGATGATTTGAGCAGATATGAGTATATCTACTTGATGAAACACAAGTCTGAAACATTTGAAAAGTTCAAAGAATTTCAGAGTGAAGTGGAGAATCATCGTAACAAAATAAAAGTTTCTACGATATGATCGTAGAAGTAAAATATTTGAGTTACGAGTTTGGCCTTCAGTTAAAATAATGTGAAATAGTTTCACTACTCACGCCACCTAGAACACCATAGTGTAATGGTGTGTCCGAACGTCGTAACCATGCTTTATTAGATATGGTGCGATCTATGATGTCTCTTACCGATTACCACTATCGTTTTGGGGTTATGCATTAGAGACAGCTACATTCACGTTAAATAGGGCACCATCTAAATTTGTTGAGACGACACCGTATGAACTATGGTTTGGCGAGAAACCTAAGCTGTCGTTTCTTAAAGTTTGAGGTGGCATTGCTTATGTGAAAAAGTTTCAACCTGATAAGCTCAAACCCAAATCGGAGAAGTGCGTCTTCATAGGATACCCAAAAGAAAATGTTGGGTACACCTTCTATCACAGATCCGAAGGCAAGATATTCATTGCTAAGAATGGATCCTTTCTAGAGAAGGAGTTTCTCTCGAAAGAAGTGAGTGGGAGGAAAGTAGAACTTGATGAGGTAACTGTACCTGCTCCCTTATTGGAAAGTAGTTCATCATAGAAATCTGTTCCTGTGACTACTACACCAATTAGTGAGGAAGCTAATGATGATGATCATGTAACTTCAGATCAAGTTACTACCGAAACCTCGTAGGTAAACTGGAGTGAGATCCGCACCAGAGTGGTACGGTAATCCTATTCTGGAGGTCATGTTACTTGACCATGACGAACCTACGAACTATGAGGAAGCGATGATGAGCCCAGATTCCGCAAAATGGCTTGAGGCCATGAAATCTGAGATGAGATCCATGTATAAGAACAAAGTATGGACTTTGATTGACTTGGCCAAAGATCGGCGAGCCATTGAGATTAAATGGATCATCAAGAGGAAGATGGACACTGATAGTAGTGTTACTATCTACAAAGCTAGAATTGTCGCAAAAAGGTTTTTGACAAGTTCAAGGTGTTGACTACGATGAGAATTTCTCACTCGTATCTATGCTTAAGTCTGTCTGAATCATGTTAGCAATTGCCGCATTTTATGAAATCTGGCAAATGGATAAACAAAACTGCATTCCTTAATGGATTTATTAAAGAAGAGTTGTATATGATGCAACCAGAAGGTTTTGTCAATCCTAAAAGTGCTAACAAAATATGCAAGCTCCAGCGATCCATCTATGGACTGGTGCAAGCATCTCGGAGTTGGAATATACGCTTTGATAAGTTGATCAAAGGATATAGTTTTATACAGACTTGCGGTGAAGCCTGTATTTACAAGAAAGTGAGTGGGAGCACTATAACATTTCTGATAAGTATATGTGAATGACATATTGTTGATCGGAAATAATGTACAATTATTCTGCAAAGCATAAAGGAATGTTTGAAAAGAGTTTTTCAAAGAAAGACCTCGGTGAAGCTGCTTACATATTGAGCATCAAGATCTATAGAGATAGATCAAGACGCTTGATAAGTTTTTCAATGAGTACATACCTTGACAAGATTTTGAAGTAGTTCAAAATGGAACAGTCAAAGAAGGAGTTCTTGCCTGTGTTACAAAGGTGTGAAGTTGAGTAAGACTCAAAACCCGACCACGGCAGAAGATAGAGAGAGAATGAAAGTCATTCCCTATGCCTCAGCCATAGGTTCTATAAAGTATGCCATGCTGTGTACCAGACCTATTGTATACCCTGCCCTATTTGGCAAGGGAGTACAATAGTGATCTAGGAGTAGATCACTGGACATTGGTCAAAATTATCCTTAGTGGAATAAGGATATGTTTCTCGATTATGGAGGTGACAAAAGGTTCATCGTAAAAGGTTACGTCGATGCAAGTTTTGACACTGATCCAGATGACTCAAAGTCTCAATCTGGATACATATTGTAAGTGGGAGCAATTAGCTAGAGTAGCTTAGTGTAGAGCATTGTTGACATAGAAATTTGCAAAATACTTACGGATCTGAATGTGGCAGACCCGTTGACTAAACTTCTCTCACAAGCAAAACATGATCACACCTTAGTACTCTTTGGGCGTTAATCACATAGCGATGTGAACGAGATTATTGAATCTAGTAAACCCTTTGGGTGTTGGTCACATGACGATGTGAACTATGTGTGTTAATCACATGGTGATGTGAACTATTGATGTTAAATCACATGGCGATGTGAACTAGATTATTGACTCTAGTGCAAGTGGGAGACTGAAGGAAATATGCCCTAGAGGCAATAATAAAGTTATTATTTATTTCCTTATATCATGATAAATGTTTATTATTCATGCTAGAATTGTATTAACCGGAAATGTAATACTTGTGTGAATACATAGACAAACAAAGTGTCACTAGTATGCCTCTACTTGACTAGCTCGTTAATCGAAGATGGTTATGTTTCCTAACCATAGACATGAGTTGTCATTTGATTAACGGGATCACATCATTAGGAGAATGATGTGATTGACATGACCCATTCCTTTAGCTTAGCACCCGATCATTTAGTATGCTGCTATTGCTTTCTTCATGACTTATACATGTTCCTATGACTATGAGATTATGCAACTCCCGTTTACCGAAGGAACACTTTGTGTGCTACCAAACGTGACACCGTAACTGGGTGATTATAAAGGTGCTCTACAGGTGTCTCCAAAGGTACATGTTGGGTTGGCGTATTTCAAGATTAGGATTTGTCGCTCCGATTGTCGGAGAGGTATCTCTGGGCCCTCTCGGTAATGCACATCACTTAAGCCTTGCAAGCAATGCAACTAATAAGTTAGTTGCAAGATGATGTATTACGCAACGAGTAAAGAGACTTGCCGGCAACGAGATTGAACTAGGTATTGAGATACCGACGATCGAATCTCGGGCAAGTAACATACCGATGACAAAGGGAACAACGTATGTTGTTATGCAGTCTGACCGATAAAGATCTTCGTGGAATATGTAGGAGCCAATATGAGCATCCAGGTTCCGCTATTGGTTATTGACCAGAGACGTGTCTCGGTCATGTCTACATTGTTCTCAAACCCGTAGGGTCCGCACGCTTAACATTACGATGACAGTTTCATTATGAGTTTATATATTTTGATGTACTGAAGGTTGTTCGTAGTCCCGGATGTGCTCACGGACTTGACGAGGAGTCACGAAATGGTCGAGACATAAAGATCGATATATTGGACGACTATATTTGGACATCGGAAAGGTTCCGGGTGAGATTGGGACAATACCGGATCACCAGGAGGTTATCGGAACCCCCGGGAGGTATATGGGCCTTATTGGGCCTTAGTGGAAAGGAGGGGAAAGTAGCAAGGTAGGGGGCGCCCCCCAAGCCCAATCCGAATTGGAAATGGGGCCGGCCCCCCTTTCCTTCCTCCCTCCTTCCTCTTCCTTCCCTCTCCTACTCCTAATAGAAAAAAGGGGGAGTCCTACTCCCGGTGGGAGTTGCACTCCCCCCCTTGGGCGCGCCACCCTCCTTGGCCGGCCCCCTCCTCCACTCCTTTATATACGGGGGCAGGGGGCACCCCAGAGACACAAGTTGATCTTCGTGATCATTCTCTTAGCCGTGTGCGGTGCCCCCTCCACCATAATCCTCGAGAATATTGTAGCAGTGCTTAGGCGAAGCCCTGCGACGGTAGAACATCAAGATCGTCACCACGCCATCGTGCTGACGGAACTCTTCCCCGACACTTTGCTGGATCGGAGTCCGGGGATCGTCATCGAGCTGAATGTGTGCTAGAACTTGGAGGTGCCGTAGTTTTGGTGCTTGATCGGTCGGGCCGTGAAGATGTACGACTACATCAACCGCGTTGTGCTAACGCTCCCGCTTCCGGTCTACGAGGGTACGTAGACAACACTCTCCCCTCTCGTTGCTATGCATCACCATGATCTTGCGTGTGTGTAGGAATTTTTTTGAAATTACTACGTTCCCCAACACCAAATGGGCCATTGAGCTTGGCCCTCATGGTTTGAAATATATGCCTCGCACATCCATCAAGTCTCAGGTGCTGGTGGATTTTATCAATGAGTGGACAGATCTGCAGATGCCTGAGGAAAAGCCAGATAACACGTACTGGACTATTCACTTTGATGGGTCCAGGCAATTGGAGGGCTCGGGGGCTGGAGTTGTGCTCGCTTCCCCTCGAGGTGATAATTTTTGTTATGTTCTCCGTTTGATGTTCCCTTACACTAACAATGCAGCTCAATATGAGGCCTTGCTCCACGGTCTTCGGATGGCTAAGGAGATGAACTTAAGCCAGGTTAGGTGCTTTGGTGACTCAGATTTGGTGGCTCGCAAGTCTCTGGTACATGGGATTCTAAGGATCCACTCATGGCGGCTTATCGACAAGAGGTGGACGTTATTGCTGGTCACTTCAAGGGTTATTAAGTTGAGCATGTTGATCAGAGGAAAAATGAAGAGGCAGATGCCTTAAGCCGGTTGGGTTCTCAACATAAACCGGTGCCGCCTAATGTTTTTCTTGACGTTTTGCATAACCCGTTGGTCAAGTTACCTACAGAGGAGGACTTGGCTATTCCTGACCCGGAAGCTCAGTTGGTGGCAGCTCTTCATGTAATTCCTGATTGGACAGTCCCTTATTTGGTTTATATGACCCGGGGCGAGTTACCTGAGGATGAAACCTTAGCCAGGCAGATAACCCGGCGGTCTAAGTCAATGAAACTTGTCAATGGAGAGTTGCATCACCGTAGTGTTACAGGGGCCTTTCACTGTTGTGTTTCTCTAGAAGAGGGTCGTGAGATCCTGCGTGAGATTCATGAAGGAGACTGTGGTCATTATGCCAGTTCAAAGTCTCTTGTGGCTAAAGCTTTTCGTCATGGGTTTTATTGGCTAACAGCTCATGCTGATGCTGAAGACCTAGTCAGCAGGTGTGATGGATGTTAGGAATTTGCACGACGAGCCCATGTGTCTGCTCAAGAATTGAGGATGATTCCAATTACTTGACTGTTTGCAGTTTGGGGGCTTGATATGGTTGGACCTTTCAAAAGATCCAAGGATAAGAAGACCCACCTTTTGGTGGCGGTTGATAAGTTCACTGAGTGGGTAGAGGCAGAGCTAGTCAGTAAGTGTGATGCAGCAACGACGGTTCAATTCATGAAGAAGGTGATCTTCTGTTTTGGCTTTCCACACAACATTATAATAGACAATGGAACTAATCTCTCCAAGGGTGCTATGGAAGAATTTTGTCAACGTGAGCATATCTGGCTTGATGTATCGTCAATGGCTCACCCCCAATCTAATGGTCAAGCTGAGAGAGCCAATCAAGAGGTCCTGAGAGGCATGAAGCCCCGGCTTATGGTTCCCTTACAGAGGACGCCGGGTTGTTGGGTGGAGGAGTTACCTTCTGTGTTATGGAGCATTAATACCACCCCAACATATGATAGAGGCAAAGGTGTCCCATCTTTTGATGAGATGGTGGTATCGTTGTAGAGGAAGTCGACTTTGACGATCCGACTACGAACGTGCGAGGACGTCGCGCCTTAGCAATCGCTAAACCAACTCCGAGGGGTTATTGACCACGCCATAGCACGATCAACCTGACCACGAGGGCCTGTTTCCTGTGAGCAAACAAAGAACAAGCAAGAAACTGAGATTGCAATTTGGATATTGCGAATATAAGATGAAAGCTTTATTGATCAAGGTGAGGATCTGTGACGTCTTGGTCTGGTCGTTGGACATAAATGAAGTACGCGAAGTTGCAGCTATGGCGAACTTTTAATCTAAACAAAGCCCAAAGTCTAAACGACGCCCTAAGGGCTGTATATATGGAGGAAGAGGGGGGTATTTCGTGGCCCTTGGAAGAGGGGTCCGAAACCAACCCTAACTCTTGTTTCCCCACACATACGGACTCTAGAAATAGCCTATACTTAAGTATTTCGAAAATACATGGGCCTGGCCCAATAATAAGGTGACGCAGCACCTAAAATAGCCTCTGGACAAAATTTATGAAGTGGCATCTTGTATATTTCGTCCAAGGCTTCATGCACTCCTTATGGTGGCTTCAAAGTCCTGAAATCATCACTTGTAACTCCGTTCTGGATCCCCTTGCGCATGCCATCATCTCCACGCTTGAACTTGTTCCAAGGTTCATCTTTCTTGTCCAAGCTAGGCCCTTGATTTGTAAGCAAGACAAATGTATCCAATTTAGCCAGCATCATATTCTCATGAACGTTAGAATCGTTACCAAGAAACGAAAGTACCTGATAATTCAATTGGCGTGCGTGAGCTCTAGTAATTGGTCTAGTATGTATAGCAGCAGGAGCTGTGGGTGTAACAATGGTATTGATGTCCTCATCATCCTCCCCTTCTTGAAATAAAGTCGTCCTCGACGAAAGTTCATCGTCCTCACCCAAATAAGGCTTCAAATCTGCAATGTTAAAAGTGGGACTAACCCCAAAATCTGCAGGCAGCTCAAGTTTATATGCATTATCATTTATTTTCTCTAACACCTTAAAAGGACCATCAGCACGTGGCATTAGCTTTGATTTGCGCAAATTAGGAAATCTATCCTTACGCAAATGTAACCAAACAAGATCTCCAGGTGCAAACACAACATGTTTTCTACCCTTATCTCAAGCAAGTTTATATTTAGAATTCATACGCTCAATGTTTTCCTTAGTTAACTCATGCATTTTTAAAATCAATTCAGCACGTTCTTTAGCATCAAAATTAACCTTCTCCGAAGATGGAAGAGGCAACAAATCAATAGGTGCATGAGGTAGGAAACCATACACAATTTCAAAAGGGCACATCTTAGTAGTAGAATGCAATGAACGATTATAAGCAAATTCAATATGAGGCAAGCATTCTTCCCACATTTTCTTGTTATTCTTCAAAACAGCCCTCAGCATAGTAGATAATGTTCTATTGACTACTTCGGTTTGTCCATCAGTTTGGGGGTGACAAGTAGTACTAAAAAGCAGTTTAGTCCCCAACTTAGCCCATAAACATCTCCAAAAGTGGCTAAGAAATTTAGTATCCCGATCTGAAACAATAGTATTTGGCACACCATGCAAGCGAATAATTTCACGAAAGAACAAATCAGCAACATTAACAACGTCATCGCTTTTATGACGTGGTATAAAGTGTGCCATTTTCGAGAACCTATCCACGACGACAAATATGCTATCCCTCCCCTTCTTTGTTCGAGGTAAACCTAAAACAAAGTCCATAGATATATCCTCCTAAGGAATAGTAGGTACAGGCAAAGGCATATATAAACCATGAGGATTGAGTCGTGACTTAGCTTTTTGACATGTAGTGCAGCGAGCAACAAAACGCTCAACATCGTGTCTCATCTTTGGCCAAAAGAAATGTGTAGCAAGTATATCCTCCGTCTTCTTGACGCCAAAGTGTCCCATTAATCCTCCTCCATGCGCCTCCTGCAACAACAAAAGACGAACGGAGCTAGCTGGAATGCATAGCTTGTTAGCACGAAACACAAATCCATCATTAAGAACGAACTTGTTCCAAGTTCTCCCTTCCTTACAATTCTGCAATACATCTTTAAATTCAGCATCACGCATATATTGATCTTTGATGGTCTCCAAACCAAATATTTTAAAGTCAAGTTGTGAAAGCATAGTTTAACGACGAGATAATGCATCAGCAATAACATTTTCTTTACCCTTCTTGTGTTTAATGACATAAGGAAAAGTCTCAATGAATTCAACCCATTTAGCATGTCTACGGTTCAGTTTTTCTTGACTTTTAATGTGTTTCAAAGATTCATGATAAGAATGTATAACAAATTCCTTGGGCCATAAATAATGTTGCCATGTTTCTAAGGTCCGAACAAGAGCATATAATTCTTTGTCATAAGTAGAATAGTTCAGACTAGGCCCACTCAATTTTTCAGAAAAGTATGCAATAGGTTTGCCATCTTGTAATAACACACCTCCTAATCCAATTCCACTAGCATCACATTCAACCTCAAAAGTCTTATTAAAATCAGGAAGTTGGAGTAAAGGAGCATGTGTCAACTTATCTTTCAATACTGTGAAGGCTTCTTCCTGTGCGGAACCCCAAACAAAAGGCACATCCTTCTTTGTAAGCTCGTTGAGAGGTGCAGCAATGGTGCTGAAATCTCTCACAAAACGCCTATAGAAACCAGCGAGGCCAAGGAAACTCCTCACTTGTGTGACCGTTTTGGGCTGCGGCCAACTCTCAATAGCTTCAATCTTGGCTTTATCAACTTCAATTCCCTGTGGAGTAACAACATAGCCAAGAAAAGATACTCGGTCGGTGCAAAAGGTGCACTTTCCAAGGTTACCAAACAAACGTGCATCACGTAGAGCAATAAAAACAGCACGTAAATGTTCCAAATGTTCCTCCAAAGATTTGCTATAAATCAATATGTCATCAAAGTAAACTACCACAAATCGTCCGATGAAAGAACATAAAACTTCATTCATTAACCTCATGAAAGTACTAGGTGCATTAGTTAACCCAAAAGGCATGACTAACCACTCATATAATCCAAACTTAGTTTTAAATGTTGTTTTCCATTCATCTCCCAATTTCATACGAATTTGATGGTATCCACTACGCAAATCAACTTTGGAGAATATTGTAGAGCCACTCAATTCATCAAGCATATCATCTAGCCTAGGAATAGGATGACGATAACGAATAGTAATATTATTAATGCCTCTACAATCAACGCACATACATGACGTACCATCCTTTTTCGGCACTAAAATGATAGGAACAGCACAAGGACAAAGGGATTCGCGTATATAACCTTTGTCGAGCAGTTCTTGTACTTGACGCATAATCTCCTTCATCTCCTCTGGATTGGTACGGTATGGTGCACGGTTGGGTAATGATGCACCGGGAATTAAGTCAATTTGATGCTCAATCCCTCGAATAGGTGGTAATCCCGGTGGCACGTCTTGTGGAAAGACGTCAGCGAACTCCTGCAAAATGTTAGTGAAAGCAGGAGGCAAAGAGGAAGGCACGTCCTCGAATGAAAATAATGCCTCTTTGCACACAAAAGCATAGCAAACAGATTTGCTAAAATCTAAATCATCAATATCATATTTGGTGGCAATTAAACATGCACTTTTCAATTTAATTTCAGAACCAGCACTAGATGGTTTATTATTAGGCTGCATTTGTTGCTCAAATTCTTTTGCCATAATCTGATTTTCACTCTTATTTTTCTCCTGTTTTGCTTTATTAGCTCTATTAATATCATCTTTCAAAATGGAATCAGGATTCATACGAAGCAAAGTAATATTTTTATCCTTATGAACAAGAGTATACTGATTGTTTCTACCATGGTGTACAGAATTTTTATCAAATTGCCATGGTCTACCAAGTAATAAGGAACATGCTTGCATAGGTACCACATCACAATCAACATAATCAGCATATGTAGAGATACTAAAATGCACACGAACAGTACGTGTTACCGTAACCTTGCCACTGTTGTTGAACCATTGGATGTAGTAAGGATGTGGATGTGGTCTTGTGGTGAGAGATAGCTTCTCCACCATCTCCATGCTAGCCAAGTTATTGCAGCTTCCTCCATCTATGATGACGCGAACAGAATGTTCCTTCACAACTCCCTTTGTATGGAACAAATTATGCCTTTGATTTTGCTCAGCTTGTGTGACCTGCACACTCAAAACACGTTGAGCAACTAAACATTCATACCTATCAGCATCTTCAGGAGCCATGTATTGCGTCTCATGATCAGAATCATCTCCTCTGTGTTCTTCATGTGTAATAAGAGCCAAAGTCTCATCATAGTCACTAGCGGACTCATACCCACCATCCATAGTAGCAATCATCACACGCTGAGATTTGCATTCTCTCGCAAAATGTCCTCTTCCCTTGCAACGATGACAAATAATATCTCTTGTGTGCCCTGTTGATGCCATGGACGAAGAAGAGCTCTTCGCAAGTCCAGCAGGTGTGCTCTTGGCAGATAGTGGTTGTTGTGCCTGCTTTCTTGTATCACGGCTGGAGGTGGCACCTGATGGAGGTGCTGGTGGAGTGGCAGTAGAGGATGCACGTGGTGTCCATGATGAAGATCGACCTGCAGAAAAGTTAGTTCGCGCCAATGCCTGTTGATCCTACACTTCACGTTCAGCTTTAGAAGCAAGATGGAATAAACGGGTGATATTAGTATACTCCTTATACTCTAGAATGGTCTGAAACTCTCTATTCAATCCACCCATAAAATGTGCAAGCATAGCTTCATTCTCCTCAACAATACCACATCTAATCATGCTAGTTTGTAATTCCTGATAATATTCTTCTACAGAATTTTTTCCTTGTCTTAAACGTTGCAATTTTTGAAGTAATTCACGTTGATAATATGGTGGAACCCAACGAGTACGCATAGCAGTTTTCAAAGCAGCCCAAGTAGTTGGAATAGGATATAATCTACAATGTTCAGACCACCAAACACATGCAAAGCTAGTGAAAGCACAAACAGCAGCAGGAACACGTCTCTCCTCAGGATATTGGAAACATGTAAATCGTTGTTCAATTTCTAACTCCCAAGTAAGATATATATCAGGAACATATCTAGCCTCAAATGGTGAAATATTCAATTTTAGTTTAGGAAGATGGTCGTGCACCTCAAGTGGTGGTGCAGCCCTACTGTTGCGATGATATGCATGAGGACGACCTGGTGGTGGTGGTGGTGTTGGTGGTTGCACGTAGTTCTGATTTTGGTCAACCTCATCCTCGTAATGGTCCTCCACCTCTGCAGTAGTAGCAGGAGCGGCCGAAGCATCAACAGCGGCACCAGAATTTTTCCCAGGGTCAATTGGAACACGTTGTGCTCGTCCCACTTGATTTGGAAAGCGACGGTGTTGTTGTTGTTGTTGTTGTAGAGGTGCGTTAGGGGCAGCCGGTGGTGGTGGTGGAAGACGCGCGAGCAATTCATTAAACTTGTTATCGAGCTTTGTTTTGAACGTCTTCTCCATGCCATCTATCTTCTCCATGGCCTCTTCAAATCTGTTTAGCACATGTTGCACCTGTCCACTCATCATTTGTTGAATTTATCATGCAACTCCTTATTCGTCATGTTCTCCCAGTTAGTCTCGTCGGCTTGTGATCCTGCCATGGTTAGCAGCAATAGAAACACACAAGAATATGATCCTACAGACTACTAACAAGAGGTGGTGGTGGATGTCACAAATCCGTCAAGCAAATCTCAAATTCTTACCAGTTCTTACCCAGCAGCAGGCGGTGATCGGCAACCGTCGTAGTCAAAACTCTCAAAGCTTGGATAGAGCGATTGCCCGGGAGAGTCAAACACACGACGTGGATGTATGTGGACCTGGGAAGGCTTATAATATGGTAGCAAAAAGGGTCAGCAATAATCAATTCAGAGATGCAAAGTTGAATAAACGCTCAACTACGGTACTGTGCTGGTCGTAGGCTAGACCGTACTAGAGACGTGAGCCTAGAACATGAACAAAATCACGGTGCGGCACGTAAACAAGGGAGGAGCACTCTCTGAATTTTTTTTTCCACTTTTTTTTGCACTTTTTTTTCTCCGCAACAATTTTTTTTGAAAAAGTCTACAAATGGTCTGAGAACTGCCTAGCTAGAATTTTCCAGACTTAGTTTTTTTTGAGTTTGGAACTATTTTTGTTCTGCGGGTAGCACGGAATCTCAGGAGTCCTACTCTGTCACGACTCGAAGTATCGCGTGATCTGGAACTCGAAAACAAAGCAACAAATACTGGACTCGGACTGGTAGCGGAGATGAATCTGGTGGAACTCAGACTGGTGGCGGCGATGAATCTGGTGGAACTCAGACTGGTGGTTGTATATGGCGATGGTATATGTGGACTCGGATTGGTGATTGTATATGGCGATGGTATATGTGGACTCGGATTGGTGGTTGTATATGGCAGCGGCGATGTATATGGTGGGGTGGTGGTATATGGCAATGATGATGACGATGGTGCGGCGGCGGCGTGACAACCTGTGAATAGAACTCGAAACTCTAAGGGACTAGACGCTAAGACCAGCAACTCGACACGACGATGCAACTGCAAATTCAACAAAGCAAAACTCTAAAAAGACTATGCAAAGGCTCAGATTGGTTCGGATATGATGAACTAACCCTAAATTTTTTGGCTTTTTTCGTGGACTGTAGGTATGAAGAACAGACTCGATCTAAACTATGAAAACTGGAAAATCTCACCGAGCAACCTGAAAATCTGATACCACTTGATAGAGGCAAAGGTGTCCCATATTTCGATGAGATGGTGGCTATCATTGTAGAGGAAGTCGACTTTGACGATCCGACTACGAACGTGCGAGGATGTCGCGCCTTAGCAAACGCTAAACCAACTTCGAGGGGTTATTGACCACGCCAGAGCACGATCAACCTGACCACAAGGGCCTGTTTCCTGCGAGCAAACGAAGAACAAGCAAGAAAATGAGATTGCAATCTGGATATTGCGAATATAAGATGAAAGCTTTATTGATCAAGGTGGGGTTCTGTGACGTCTTCGTCTGGTCGTTGGACACAAACGAAGTACGCGAAGTTGCAGCTATGGCGAACTTTTAATCTAAACAAAACCCAAAGTCTAAACGACGCCCTAAGGGCTGTATATATGGAGGAAGAGGGGGGAATTTTGTGGCCCTTGGAAGAGGGGTCCGAAACCAACCCTAACTCTTGTTTCCCCACACATACGGACTGTAAAAACAGCCTATACTTAAGTATTTCGAAAATACATGGGCCTGGCCCAATAATAAGGTGATGCAGCACCTAAAATAGCCCCTAGACGAAATTTATGAAGTGGCATCTTGTATATTTCGTCCAAGGCTTCATGCACTCCTTATTGTGGCTTCAAAGTCCTGAAATCATCACTTGTAACTCCTTCTGGATCCCCTTGCGCATGCCATCATCTCCACACTTGAACTTGTTCCAAGGTTCATCTTTCTTGTCCAAGCTAGGCCCTTGATTTGTAAGCAAGACAAATGTATCCAATTTAGGTAGCATCATATTCTCATGAACATTAGAATCGTTACCAAGAAATGAAAGTACCTGATAATTCAATTGGCATGCGCAAGCTCTAGTAATTGGTCCAATATGTATAGCAGGAGGGGCTGTGGGTGTAACAAAGGTATTGATGTCCTCATCAACAGGTCTACGGGTTACACGCCTTTCTTTATGGTTTACGGAGCAGAGTCGGTTCTCCCTAGTAACATCCATTATGACTCACCTCATGTGGCGGCTTATGTTGAAGCTGACAATGAAAAAGCACGTTAGGAAGCACTTGACATGTTGGATGAGGAATGTGACATCACGGTGGCTCATTCGGCGATTTACCAGCAAGATATGCGCCGTTACCACAGCCGCCGGGTTAAAACCAGAACTTTCCAAGAAGGCGATCTGGCGCTCCGGCTTATCCAGGATCAGACTGATATGCACAAGTTATCCCCACCTTGGGAAGGACCCTTTGTGGTTAGCAAGAATATGAACAACTGGTCATATTACCTTATCGATGTTTGAGACCACAAGGACTCACGCACGTCGGAGGAAGAGACCCGCCGGCCGTGGAATATTGCTCATCTTTGGCCTTACTACACTTCAGCCACTATCTCTTCTGATGTACATATTTTTGACAATGTATATATTATGATCAATATAATAAACCGGCATCCCTACTACAGCAGGGCCTCTGTCATTTTTTCTTTTAAATAATGAGTTTTTGGTCACTTGGGAGCTTTTGCTTTATAGAGAGAAGTTATGATTACCCTTTGATCTGGCTTATTAGCCAACAAAAAAACTTGGGGGCTTCTGCCCAGGTTAACAGGGACCAAAGAGAGTTTGTTGCAAAAGCATAACTCAAACATAGGCGCCCATTGAGCACAGCTCGAAAATATTGCTTGGGGGCTCCTTGTTCTAAAGAACAAAGAGTTTTTATAACCCTTGTAATAGGCTTAAAAGCCAGGCTTGGAAGCCAGGTGTATTCACCTAAAACCCCAGGTTATCCTGCCTTTTTAAGTCTGCCACTCCACCCAGGTTTATACCCAGGTTATCAAGGCTTTTTAAGGCTTGGAACAAAGGCTGTTTAACCATATATTACTATGCCACATGAGGAAAAAACTCAAAAAATGTTCAAAGCAAACAACAACAAAAAATCAAGGCTTTCATAGGCGGCTAGGCCTTAAACTCAAGATTGGTTGTGCTGGCAGAAGTCATGGCATTTATTTGCTGTTTCAAGCCAGTCAGCTCCTCTACTACCGGATTAAGGGCCGCTTCAGCATCCTCAGCCCTCTTCAGCAGAGTTTTTCTTTCTGTATCCCAACTGCCCGCTTGTTTTTGAAGCTTTCCTTCAGTTTTTCCATTGCTGATAAGGCACTGGTCCGTTCATCCTTGGCCTTGGAAGTCTCTGCTTGTTGCAATTTAATGTTTTCTTGAAGGTCGGCGATTTGGGATTCCTTCTTTCTAAGCTCAGCTTGCAAGAGACAAGCAACTTATGAGATGATAGTGCATATTCAAAGTCCCAAGCACAAAACAAGTATTATTCTTGGCACTTGGGGGCTAATGCCTATTGCTTCTTATCAAAGTTTTTACAAGTCCCAAGCTCAATACAAGTACTATTCTTGGCACTTGGGGGCTAATGCATATTTTCACCAGTTAAAACTATGGATTTTTTCTTCCACTACCAGCTTGGTGGTTAACCGATTTAGAAAGGTCCTAAACAAGAATGTTTTGCCTTGCAACATAATTAGTCCCAGCTTAACATATTTGTTAATTCAGCCCTTGGGGGCTACATAGGCAAATTTGAAGAGTTGTTATTCTACAAGTCCCAGTTCGTATTAACAGTATAAATCTGCCCTTGAGGGCTACTGGAGTTGTTCTATATAGTTCTTGGAAGTTTACAGAACATTCTATTCTATTATGTTCGATAAAATTCATGACTAAGGGAAGAATATTTATGCAGAGTTAACAACATTTACCTCATATCGCTCCTTCATCGTATTCAGTAAACCGGCTTCATAGTCACGGTTTGTGTACAAATAGTTTAAAAACCCAGAATGAATATCTTGGGAGCTGAGGTGGACATAGCTTTCCAAGTCTGCCTTCCACTTGCCTTTGTCAATAGCAGAAAATTCTTCTTTGGCACTATGTTTTGATAGAGCAGTGGGGTTGCCTGGGGTTGTATAACTAACACCAGTGACCATAACATCGTCAGTGTTGTCATCAACAACTTTAGTTGGGCTTGGCGGTTTATCAGCATCAATAATCGGGTCAACTTCCATATGTTCAACTGAGATTTCATGATCTTGTGGCGCCGGATCATCAAGAATAGCATAGGATTAGAGTGTTTCGGGGTCTTTTCCGGATAAGTTGGAATGCTGTCATCAGCCGGCTTATTCACTTTGGCTCGTTTACTGGCTCGAGCTTGGTTCCTGAAAATAATAAGTGTAGATCAGGTCAGTACAAAGATCAAGTATAAGATATGAAGGGTCAATTGAATATACTTACCCAGGAACAGTTTTGAGGGTTGGAATTTGTGTTCCTGTTGATTCTCCGGAGGAAGAATGAGAAGTTTCATGATAATTTTAATCAAACGGATTAAGAGGTTGTTGGAAGTAACCCGCCTTGGGATAACATGTGTTAGAAGTATAAGAGACCTCTGGGCGGCGTTTACGAACCGGCGTGTTCGGTAAACCGGAAGAAGTTACCACATGGCCGCTGTGTCGGGTTGTGCGGCGAGCTTCGTGTTGCTGTTTCTTCAAAATAAAGTTTGGATCCAAGTGAGCTAGAGGGTGAGAAAATCTTACTTTCTGGCTTGCTTGTTAGGTGTTCTGTGTGGGCAGAGTTTCTGAGCCGGATGAAAGAATAATTACCTTTGCATCACTTGCACGGCTAGCTTCAGCATCGTCCTGATAATAATCATTGTTAATGAGGTGTATGAAAAAGGAGCCAACGGAGTCAAGTTCTACCTCTGACTCCGGGTTATCATTGTCATCATCAATGTTTAACTCGGTAGATTCGACGGTTTTCTTCTTGGCGGCCTTCTTGGCCTTGGTCTTGGGACGAGCTTTTTTGGCCGGTTTATCCTGCGGCTTCTTCTTCCAGAACGAATCATCACCCTGTTAAAGATTGAAAAGATAGTAAGGGAGTGTCAAGAGTATGGGTTAAGCAGGAGTTAGGCAAATCTTACAGATGGCGGTTTATTTGAAGCGCAGAACGGACTAAGCCCTGTCTTGCTGCACTCGGCCACCGGTTCATTCAACATTTTCTTGACGGCTTCAGTAATTTCAGCATCAGTCAGCTGAATATCAGTATGGCGTTGAGGGTCTTTCACGTCACCTATGTATTCACACATTAAACCGGAGCGATGGCTTAAGGGCAAAATACTCCAAGAGACACAACAACAGACAAAGTCAACGTCGGTTAAACCATTCGCCACAAAGGCTCTGAGCTTTGAAAGATGTGGTGCATACTTGGCCCGTTCCTTTGAGGTGAGTCTTTCAGGGAGTGGATGTGTACTGGTAAACCGGGAGCACGGTAACCCGGTAGAGGATTCGCACCAGCTGGAGATGTATATTGGCAATAGAACCAAGTTTGATTCTATTCCTTATGGTTGCTATGATGGTTAGCATGAGGGAAGCTGACATCTTTTATCTTTTGGATTGAAACCCCGCCAAGTTCAGTATTGGGCCCGTCCACAAACTCTATACGACAGTTTAAATAGTAAAGATCTCTGAACAGTTCGACCGTGGGCTCTTCTTGCAGGTAAGCTTCACATAACACTTGAAAATTGTAAATATTCGATACAGAGTTAGGTCCAATATCTTGAGGGTGAAGTTGGAGGAAATGAAGCACATCACAAATTTTTTTTGATCCGGGAGGGCTGAATCCTCGACTTAGGTGGTCAACAAAAACGATCACTTCCCCTTCCTTGGGCCCAAGAGGATTTTCAGGACCGGGAGCTCTCCAGTGGATGTCTTCCTTTTTTGGCTAAAGTGCCAGTGGCAACATACCTGTTCAACTCTTCTTCTATAACCCGGGATTGAACCCAGTTGCAGGAATAAAAGGACTTGGCCATTTATTCGATAGCCTGAAAGAAGGTTTGTGCCGGTTTAAAGATTTATGGTTAATCCGTTAAAGGTTAAGAGGCACAAAGTGTTGGAGCATGCATAAGTGTTAAACCGGAGATTGACATTATCAAGTTGCAGAGATGAGAAATTGGCGGTTTAAGAGGGACTAATGGTACCTGGCGGGTTTTTTTCTGAGTTAAACCGCCTACACAGATATTGAAAGGATAGATCTGAAGATGGAAAATTTGCTAAGTGGTGAAAAATAGGTTTCATAGACTGGTCTTATAATTTTGGATCTACCGCATGACAGGAAATGAAAATATATTCAGACCTAAATATTGGTGCTTGAGCAGTTCATATGGGATAGATTAGATTTTTCACTCAAGAAAGAGGCGTTCTGATAATGAAAAGGGAGCTATAACTATTATCGCACAAGGAAGGTAACAAAGATGGATCAAATATTAGGGCCATGGTGAAGAACAGTGCCGAACCTCCTTGAGCTCGCACGAACCCTAATGAGATCTACGGAGGGGGAAGGAGGAAGAACTTACCGAGGCTGCTGGAGTGGCGGAGGCCCGTGAGTGAGGTCTGGACCAAATCAGGTTGAGGGTTTGAAGATCAGTGACTAATCTATGATAAAAGTATTCGCGGATAGGTCCCTGACCGAAAATAAAAAAAAGAAAAACTTAACAAATGAACGTTCGCTAACGGAACCAAACGAACGAAAACATTCGCTACCGCGGATTAACGAGCGAATGTTCGCAAATTAGATCCGATCGGAAAACCGAGAAAACCATAACCCTAAAATAAACTAAGAGAAAAACCGAGGGAAACCCGGATCGGTTTTTACTGGTTAACGAGAGAAAAACATCGGCGAGATCCAGCGCGGCTCCGGCGGCGAGGCGTGGCGGCGCGCGGTGGCTTGGTGGTGGTGCGACGCGGCAGCGACAGCAGCGGCGGCGAGCGGGCGGCGGCGCGGGTGGCGGCTGCAGCGGCGAGCGGTGGCGGCTTGCGGCGAGGCATGACTCGGCAGGGTGGCGTGCTGCGGCGGGGGGGGTGGGGTGAGCAGGAGGGGCGGCGGCGGCTCGCCTTTTAAAGGCCGAGGGGGGGGGTCTGCCTTGGGAGAGGGGCAGCGGCGAGGCAGAGTCCGGCTCGGACTCTTGTCGGTGGCGGCAGCGCGGCGCAGGACTCCTCCCGCGCAGGAGGGAGGCGGCGGGGCGAGGTGGGCTGCGTCCCGGCTCGGCTGGGCCTTCGGCCCAGTCGGGCGACGAACTTAAAAAAAATCGCCCGAATGGAAAATCCTAATAAAATATAAAAAAAATCTAAAAATACCAGAAACAATTTTCATAGTCTAAATCTAATATTTAGAACAAGGTGAACATTTTTCTAGTCTAAAAATGTAACTTTTAAAAATGCATATTTTTCTAATTCAAATAAAATAGCAAATAAAATCCAAATAAAATATTTAATTTGATTTTAAAATTTCTCCCCCAATATTCCTCTCTTTTGAAGAAGTCATTTTATCTTCTCTCTTTTATTTTTAATATTGGAAATAATTGGAGAGAAAAATATTAAAAACCAATTTGATCCTCTTTTCAAATTTGAGAAAAATTCAAATATGTACATTCGTGAAAATGTCCAACTCTCTACTTGGGTCCTTGAGTTGCCTAAGATTTCTAGGATCACAACCAAATTGCAAATAAAATATGATATGCATATGATGACCTATGTGTAACATCCAAATTGAAAATTGGGATGCTACAAACCTACCCCCCTTAAGATGAATCTCGCCCTCGAGATTCGGGTTGGCTAGAAAATAGGTGTGGGTGGTTTTTCCATAGGTCTTCTTCTTGCTCCCAGGTGGCTTCATCCTCGGTATGGTGGCTCCACTAAACTTTGCAAAACTTGATAAGCTTGCTGCGGGTAACTCGGCTGGCAAACTTGAGAATCTTTACGGGTTTCTCCTCGTAGGTTAGATCACTCTCCAACTGAATTGCTTCCACGGGCACTGTATCTCTTAGAGGAACATCGGCCATCTCAGCATGGCACTTCTTCAACTGTGAAACATGAAACACATCATGAACTCCTGACAATCCTTCGGGTAATTCCAACTTGTAGGCCACCTCTCGCATATGTTCCAGAACTCGGAATGGTCCTACAAATCTCGGGGCTAATTTTCCCTTAACTCCAAACCGTTTAACTCCTCGCATTGGTGACACAAGAAGATATGCTTGGTCTCCAATTTCATCGACTACCTCCTTTTGTTTAGTATCGGCATAACTCTTCTGCCTGGACTAAGCTACCTTTAGTCTATCACGAATCAACTTAACCTTCTCTTCAGACTCCTTAATCAAATCTGGTCCAAACAACTGGCGGTCTCCAACTTCATCCCACATTAACGGTGTCCTACACCTTCTTCCATACAGAGCTTTGAAAGGGGCCATCTTCAAACTAGCTTGATAACTGTTGTTGTATGAGAACTCTGCATAAGGCAAGTTCTCATCCCAACTAGATCCATAATCTAGTGCACAAGATCTCAACATGTCCTCTAGAATCTCATTGACTCTCTCGGTCTGTCCATCTGTCTGCGGATGAAAGGCTGTATTGAACTCTAGCCTGGTACCCAAAGTCTGGTGCAACTGAATCCAAAAATTCGAGATAAACTGTGTTCCTCTATCTAATACGATGGTCCTCGGAACTCCATGCAAGCATACGATCCTGGTCATATATATTTTGGCCAGCTTCGCGCTTGTATACATGGTTTTCACGGGGATAAAGTGAGCCACTTTGGTCAAGCATTCAACTACTACCCAGATTGAGTCATATCCCGATCGGGTCCTGGGTAATCCGGTGATGAAATTCATGCCAAGTTTATCCCACTTCCAATCGGGTATCGGCATAGGCTGTAATAATCCGGCTGGCTTCTGATGTTCTGCCTTCACTCTCTAACATACATTGCATACTGCTACATACTCGGCAATATCCTTCTTCATACCTGTCCACCAGAAACGTTCCTTCAAATCCAAATACATCTTGGTGTTTCTGGGGTGAATCCAATACGGTGAGTCATGAGCCTATTGAAGTATTAACTTCCTGATCTCTGCGTTATTAGGCACATAAACACGATCCTCAAACAATAAAGTTTCATGCTGATCCTCACGGAAACCCTTGGCTTTGCCTTTGCTCATTTTCTTCTTTATCTCAGCAATTTCCTTATCATCCTTCTGAGCTTCTCAAATCTTTCCCGATAATGTAGACTGAACCTCCATTGCTGTAATAAAACCTCTTGGAACTATCTCCAAACAAAGTTCCTTGAGATCGTCGACTAACTCCTGCGGTAATCCTCCGCTTACGTGGGTATTGACATAACTCTTACGGCTCGAAGCATCTGCTACGACATTGGACTTTCCTGCATGATAATGCAACTTCATATCATAATCCTTTATTAGCTCCAACCATCTCCTCTGCCTAAGGTTCAACTCCTTTTGCGTGAAGATGTACTTCAAACTCTTATGATCCATGTATACATCACAATGGTTTCCAATCAGAAAATGTCTCTAGGTCATGTGCGCATGCACTACGGCTGCTAACTCCAAATCATGTGTGGTATAATTCAACTCATGAGGTCGAAGCTGACGTGAGGCATATGAAACAACTCTTCCATCCTCCATAAGTACACCTCCAAGTCCCAAGCGAGAAGCGTCGCAATATACTTGGAAATCCTTGCGTATATCTGGAAGAATCAGCACTGTGGATGTGACCAAACATTTCGTCAATTCCTGAAATATGCGCTCACAATCCTCAATCCATTTGAACTTGGTGTCCTTCTTCAACAACTCTGTCATGGGTTTCGCAATTTTGGAAAAATTCTCAATGAATCTTCGATAATATCCTGCGAGTCCCATAAAACTGCAGATCTCTCCAACTGAGGTGGGTGCCAACCACTCAGTGCCAGACTGAACCTTGGTAGGGCCTATGGCTATACCCTCTCCTGATATAACATGTCCAAGAAATCCAACTTCCTTCAACCAAAACTCACACTTGCTAAACTTGGCATACAGCTGATATTCCCTGAGCTTCTTGAGAACTAAGTGCAAGTGTTCCTTGTGTTCCTCTTCATTCTTCAAGTACACCAAAATATCATCAATGAATACCACAACAACCTAATCCAAAAACTCCATGAATACCTTGTTCATCATACTCATAAAATAGGAAGGGGCATTAGTCAGTCCGAAAGACATGACCGTGTACTCATATAGCCCATACCTTGTGGTAAAAGTTGTCTTAGGTATATCATGTTCTCGGATCTTCATCTGGTGGTATCCTGATCAAAGATCGATCTTGGAGAATACTTCCACTGCTTGCAGCTGGTCAAACAAATCATTGATCATCAGTAGTGGGTACTTGTTCTTGATCGTCACTTCATTCAACGCCCGATAATCAACAACCATTCTCAAAGATCCATCCTTCTTCTCAACTAAGAGCACTGGGGCTCCCCACAGTGATGCACTTGGTTGGATATAAACTTTCTCCAATAAATCCTTAATCTGCTTCTTAATTTCCTCCAGATCATTTGCCGGCATCCGATACGGTCTCTTCGATATTGCTCCGGTGCCTGACAACAGCTCTGTCAAACACTCTATGTCTCGATCTGGCGGCATGCCTGGTAATTCATCTGGAAATACATCCGAGCAATCCTTCACAATAGGCACTTCTTCCTGAACAACTCATGTGAGGGAATTCACTTGGGTCCTCCTTGGCGCATGCCTGGACACATACTTGATCCTTTTTCCCTCCGGGGTGGTGAGTAGAATTCACTTACTAGCACAATCATATTTCCTCCATACATTGATAGACAATCCATGCCTAGTATCACATCCAATTCTTGTGACTCCAATACTATTAGGTCTGAGGGGAAAACATGCCTAACTATGGTCAATGGCATCTGAAAACATCCACTGCTTGCCATATACTCCGCTCCAGGTGAGCTTACTAACATAGGTGTCTTAAGAACTTTGGTGGGCAACTTATACTTATCCACAAATCCCCTCGATATGCATGAATGCGATGCACCAGTATCAAAAAGAACAATTGCAGTAAATGACTTAATCAGAAACTTACCTATAACTGCATCTGGTTGTTCTTCAACCTCCTCCACGTTAACGTGGTTCACTTGTCCTCTGGTGAAATGGTTGGGCTTCTTCCCGGAGTTTCCATTTCCATTACCATTCTTCAACTCTGAGCAATCATTGGCGTAGTGTCCAGTCTTCCGGCACTTGTAACAGGTGACATGACTCAGGTCCTTCTTAGCGGGTATTGCTGGATTTGAACAGTTCTGGCTGTTGCTTCCTCCATTCGCAATCCCATTCTTAGGGCCACTGTGGTTATGTGTGGTTCCTCTGTTATGAGTATGGCCTCCATGGTTATGCATTTAACCTCCCGAGTTAGGGGTAAAGCGAGGCTTCTGCTGAGCTCCAGAATTGTACTTCCCATGTCCATACTTCCATTTGCGGCTCTCTATCTGCTGCTGCTTGCCTTCAATCATAAGGGCCATGTCTACCAATTCCTAGTAGTTGTTGAATGTTGCCACCATCAACTGCATACTCAGCTCATCATTCAGCCCTTCCATAAACTTCTCCTGCTTTGCGGCATCTGTGGCCACATCATCTGGGGCATAGCGAGCTAACTTACTAAACTCATCCACGTACTGCCTCATATTACGATTTCCCTGGCGTAAGTTGCGAAACTCACACTTCTTGATACTCATTGCTCCAGTTGAGACATGGGATGTGCGGAAAGCTTTCTCAAACTGATCCCATGTCACATTGGCCATGGGAAAAGTGGTTGTATAATTCTCCTACCATGAGGTTGCGGGTCCATCCAATTGATGTGTGGCAAACCGCACCTTCTCACCATCTGTGCAACCTGCGGTGCTCAGATCCCTTCCAATCCGACGGAGCCAGTCATCAACAACAATTGGCTCGGTGCTACTGGAAAACACTGGCGGATTCAACCTCAAAAAACAGGCTAAGTTGTCAACTGGAGGTGGTGGCGGTAGGTTGTTATTGTTGCTGTGTTGTTGCCTTGGTTCTTGACTAGTAGCTGCATCAAGGCATTCTGCTGTTGGATCAACTGGGTGAGCTCCGGTGGGAAGACAAATCCAGGGTCATGTCTCGGAGGCATCTGATAGGTTTAGAGGGGTGAGAAATAGAATAGAGTGTGGTCTAGGGAGACCCATATGCACATGAGACAAACACATTCATATCACACCACTCAAATCAAAACAAGGGCATACAATCGATCTAGCTACCATTACAAAATACTCGGGCTACTACTATATACATGGGGGAATACTATTGATAATATGGTGGTCAACTAGAAATTTTGATTGGAGGAAGACTCCGTGATATATGCTCCAGCTTCATCTTCATAATCATCATCACTATCGGGTCAGAGTCGGTGTCGTCGACGACGATGTAGTCTTCGGGGTGGTTGTCCTCCTCTGGTGCGGGATCTCCCATGAATATTCCTAGCTTCTTCTTCAGGTTTTCATTCTTCTCCAGTAGTACTGCAATCTCCTCTTCATATCCATCATGTGTAGACTTGAGTTCCTCTTCTAGCTCCATGTTCCGATTCATCACCTTCTTCATGTCCATCATGCTGGAGCACATCTGGTTCTCCTGACGACGAATGTGTTGGTTCAACTCATGGATGTAGGCTGCAATGGACTTGTCCCTCCTGGTGCAAATCATCTCCCATTGCTCATCTCGGCGTCCACATATCTGGTAGATGGTGTCCTTAAGATCCTTGTGATAAACTTCGCCGATGCGTCCCATGGCAATGTGGGCTGCCATGCTCTTTCCTAGACTCCAGGTTGGTCCATCAAAGGAAAACTCTATGGGCTCAGTAACTGGTGTGATTGTCCTTCCTGGAACATGTACTCGAATGGTCTAGCGCTCTTCTTCAGGTAGAGTGGCGGTGTAGGCCCCCGTGAAGCTTGGTATTCTGATGCTCAAGTACTCACTACTAGGGAAAACCTTATACACAGAACTTTAGCAGTAGCGCTTGTTAAAAAGCGTGCTACTGCTACACAGCAGTAGCGCGTGTAGAATAACCGCACTGCAGATACATATATAGCAGTAGCGTGTCGCATGGTAAAACCGCTACTACTAAAATTCCCACCACTAAGGAGATAGGCCACACATAGTAGTAGCGGTCTTTTAGAAACAGCGCTACCGCTAATATTGTTGTAGTAGCGCGTTTAGGTGTAAGGCGCTACTGCTAACGAAAAGAAAATTAAATGAAAAACAAGTAGAAAGGTAAATGAAAATGAAAGAAATATAAAAAGGAAAAAAAATAAAATGTAAAGAAAAATAAATGAAAAAAGGGAAAAAAGGAGAAAGGCATAGCAGTAGCGCTTTTCTGAAAACGCGATGTAGCTAACTTAGCTGTAGCGCGTTTTCAGACACACGCTACCGTTATGTTTCACTTAACTAGCGGTTTCCCTACCCCCGACCACCACTTCTCCCCCAAATCCCTCGAACACGCGTAGCCGCTCAGCGTCTCGACCTGAAGCCTTTCACTAAGCTTGGGGACTATCTCCCTGACTTGGATGGATGGCACAACATGGAGTGATTGTCGAAATATGACAATGTGTCCGTTTAGTCCATACTATCTCTATGAGAAAACTTTGAATTATGCTTGACGAAACTTTATTTGTGATGTAATTAAACCGTCCTCCTCGACTAGCGAAGATCACTCTAGTTAGGGCATTTTGGGTACGATGAACTTTGTTATTTATGCTTATGATATGTTGCTTCTATTTTTGCCAAGTCTGTCTCTTTCTGTTTCTCAACTATATATGTTGCATATCATCGACTCATGTGACGATGTAGGTGTATATATCATCAATGGCGAAGAAGTGCTACGCCAGGAGTATACGACGAGTGGCCGAAATGTCAGGCCCAGGTGTACCGGTTTCTAGTTTCCGAGCGACAGCCAGTAGTTAGTTTAGGTTCACGCTAATGCGAGAGAGGGATACGAACTCCTGTACTGAATAGTTCCTCTCTCACTCAAAGTGAAAGCTATTCTCGCGTATATCATTGTTTAGATGGATGACGATGTAGTTGCAAGTAATCTTGACTTGTATTGCTATTTTTGAGATGATGAAGAGAGACCACTTTGTGTTGGATGATGATTATGATGATGACATGACTTGATGAGACTATTTGTATGTATATGCTATGATTACATTTGTATGTGTATGATATGCTAAAGATTATTGTATAAAGCCTATTCAAATACAAAAAAATATGCAGAAAAAACAGAAACTAATAAAACTAGCAGTAGCGAGGGGAACAAAGTTAGCAGTAGCGCTCCCTTACCAGTGGCGCTTCCTGCTAAAAAGCGCGCTACTGCTAGCCATGTATAGCAGTAGCGTGGGACGACAGGCGCTACTGCTACACATTAGCTGTAGCGCCTTATCAGTAGCGCGTCGTCCCGCGCTACTGATATGGAAAATACCTGCGCTACTGCTAGGGTTTTCCCTAGTAGTGACTTAGTGGCTTCCTTCAAGTGTCGTCCAAAAGGGGTGTCATCATCCGGTTGAGCAAACTTGTTCCTTGGGTCCACCATCTATAGAGTGGAAAGTGGAGAAGAGTCAGAAATGAGTAGAGAAGAGTGTCCTATGGCTCATCTTAGTGGTCGTGTCCTATAGTCAACGTGTGCTCTGGTACCATCTTGTAGCGATCCGACCTTAAACGGTCAAATCTCTGTGTATAAGTGTCATCCCTGGATCGGTAATGCTGACACACAGTACTCGAGGATTTATAGCAGAGTGCAATCACACACTTATTACATCGAATGTCTCAAAGAGAGTACTTATTACAATAATATGGCTTAAGGCCATCTAAATAAGATAATTGCGGAAGCTTCGAGGGTAAATGAGTCCATCAACTCCAACGGCATAGCTAAGTGCATGGCAATGACCTAGCGCACCTTACTATTCGCCTGGAAACTCTGCAACATAATACGTTGCAGCCTGTGTAGGTCAGCACATGGAATATGCTGGCAAGATAACACTATAGAGCAATGAACATGTAACAGCTATAACTATATGCATATATGGCTGGTGGAGGCTCTATGGTTATCATTTTTGCGTAAAGCCAATTTTTTCCTACAACAACGGAATATATTTCATTTAACTACAAAGTTGGTTGAAAAACATTGATAATGGTAACCCCATCTCAATCCCACATTAATAATCAATAACCCCACAGATTAATTAAGAAAAGTGATGAGATCAACATAGTAATTCAAACACCAGATACTCAAGATGTCCATAACCGGGGACACGACTAACCACGATTAGTTTATACACTCTGCAGAGGGTTGTGCACTTTTCCCCACAAAACTCGATCTCCTCCGTTGTATTTCTCGTGCTGCATGGAGTTTGAGAAACGGATGACCAAGACACAGTCTTTCTGAAGAGGTCCCCTTAACCGATAGATAGGCCGGTACACCTACAATCCCCAACATCTGCTAGCCCATCATGGAAAGCTTTCCCACAACTTACTCAACTATGCCAGAGCCCATAGTGGCTTGTGGCTGCACACGGAAGTTTCCATCATGAATAACATAATGATCCCTTTGAGCCTGGGTGGCGAACCATAGGAGAAATCACACGGATACCCCGGGATTCTCCTTTGGACAACACTGGATTTCCCCAGGTGCCCGCAAACCAATCCACCCAGATGTGTGTTAAAGTAGCCACCTTAAGTAAATCCTTAGTTCACAATAACACTCACAACTGTCATGAAACACTCAAACCAAACCACGTCTACGAGCATAGCATAGCAGTATAAGCATAACGTAGTAACTCCCAAGGTTTGAATAAAAGGGCAATAGGTACTACCTCAACAACTACTTCCTAGTACCCACATGTTAAACAGATCCTACTTATGCAATGTTTGAGGATTGAGTCTAATGCATAAAAACTAGGTAATAAGGGATATGATCAAAGTGTTACTTGCCTTGCTGATGATCTGAAAACCCTAGCGACTCGTAGTAGCACGCTTCACACTCCAGAAACTCTATCGTGAACAAACAATAGCATACATAAGCACTCAAGCATAAGATGCAAGGGTAAAACTCAAAGGAAAAGATCCAACCTGAAAGTTCAACTGAAGAGCTTCGATTTTCAAAAAAAATTCAATCGAATTGGAGCTACAAAACTCAAACTGCGATCAAAAGAGGTTCGAATTCAAATCTGCTTGCAACAAAACTTTAAATTATCAAAACCATGTTCAAGTTGATTATCTGGAAATAGGGGAACAAGACAAACATTTTGGCGTTGGTTTCACTGTATTTGGATAAACGAGCAAAAAGTAACGAGGGTTTGAAGATCAGGGACTAATCTATGATAAAAGTATTCGCAGATAGGTCCCTGGCCGAAAATAAAATAGAAAGAAAAACATAATGAACGAACGTTCGCTAACAGAACCAAACGAACGAAAACGTTCGCTACCGCGGATTAACGAGCAAACGTCCGCAAATTAGATCCGATCGGAAAACCGAGAAAACCATAACCCTAAAATAAACTGAGAGAAAAACCGAGGGAAACCCGGATCGGTTTTTATCGGTTAACGAGAGAAAAACGTCGGCGAGATCCGGCGCGGCTCCGGCGGCTTGCGGCGGGGCGGCGTCGGCGGCTTGGTGGTGGTGCGACGCGGCGGCGACAGCAGCAGCGGCGAGCGGCGGCGGCGCGGGCGGCGGCTGCAGTGGCGAGCGGCGGCGGCTTGCGGCGAGGCACGGCTCGGCAGGGTGGCATGCTGCGGCGGCGGGGTGGGGTGAGCAGGAGGGGTGGCGGCAGCTCGCCTTTTAAAGGCCGAGGGGGGGTCTGCCTTGGGAGAGGGGCGGCGGCGAGGCAGAGTCCAGCTCGGACTCTTGCCGGTGCCGGCAGCGCGGCGCATGACTCCTCCCACGCAGGTGGGAGGCGGCGGGGCGAGGTGGGCTGCGGCCCGGCTCGGCTGGGCCTTCAGCCCAGTCGGACGACGAAATTAAAAAAATCACCCGAAAGGAAAATCCTAATAAAATATATAAAAAATCTAAAAATACAAGAAACAATTATCATAGTCTAAATCTAATATTTAGAACAGGGTGAACATTTTTCTGGTCTAAAAATGCAATTTTTAAAATGCATATTTTTCTAATTCAAATAAAATAGCAAATAAAATCCAAAAAAAATATTTAATTTGATTTTAAAATTTCTCCCCCAATATTCCTCTCTTTTGAAGAAGTCATTTTATCTTCTTTCTTTTATTTTTAATATTGAAAATAATTGGAGAGAAAAAGATCCAAACTGAAAGTTCAAGCATAAGATCCAAACTCGTTAACAAACAATAGCATACCTAAGCACTCAAGCATAATATACAAGGGTAAAACTCAAAGGAAAAGATCCAAACTGAAAGTTCAAATGAAGAGCTTCGATTTGCAAAAAGAATCAATCGAATCGGAGCTACGAAACTCAAACTGCGATGAAAAGAAGTTCGAATTCAAATCTTCTTGCAACCAAACTTTAAATTATCAAAACCATGTTAAATTGAGTATCTGGAAAGAGGGGAACAAGAAAAAGATTTTGGCGTTGGTTTCACTAGATTTGGATAAACGAGAAAAAAGTAACGAGGGTTTGAAGATCAGGGACTAATTTGTGATAAAAGTATTCGCGGATAGGTCCCTGGCCAAAAATAAAATAAAAAGGAAAACCTAATGAACGAATGTTCGCTAACATAACCAAACGAATGAAAACATTCGCTACCGTGGATTAATGGGCGAACGTCCGCAAATTAGATTCGTTCAGAAAACCGAGAAAACCCTAACCCTAAAATAAACCGAGAGAAAAACCAACGGAAAACCGGATCGGTTTTTACCAGTTAACCGGAGAAAAACGTCGGCGAGATCCGGCACGGCTCCGGCGGCTTGCGGCAGGGCTCCGGCAGCAAGGCGTGGCAGCGGCAGCGGCGCGGTGGTGGTGCGACGCGGCGCGGCGGCTTGCGGCGCGGCGTGGCTCGGCCTGGTGGTGGGCTACGGTGGCGGGGTGGGGTGAGGAGGAGGGGCGGCGGTGGCTCACCTTTTAAAGGCCGAGGGGGGGTCTGCCTTGGGTGAGGTGCGGCGGCGAGGCAGACTCCGGCTCAAACTCTTGCCGGCGGCGCGGCGCGGGAATCCTCCCGCGCACGAGGGAGGCAGTGGGGCGAGGTGGGCTGCGGCCCGGCTCGGCTGGGCCTTCGGCCCAGTCAGGCGACGAACTTTTTTTTAAAAAAATTGCCCAAAAGAGAAATCCTAATAAAATATAAAAAAAATAAAAATACTAGAAACAATTTTCATAGTCTAAATCTAATATCTAGAACAAGGTGAACATTTTTCTGGCCTAAAAATGCAATTTTGTAAATTACATATTTTTCTAATCCAAATAAAATATTTAATTTGATTTTAAATTTCTCCCCCAGTATTCCTCTCTTTTGAAGAAGTCATTTTATCTTCTCTCTTTTATTTTTAATATTGGAAATAATTGGAGAGAAAAATATTAAAATCAATTTGATCCTCTTTTCAAATTTGAGAAAAATTCAAATATGAAAATTTGTGAAAATCTCCAACTCTCTCCTTGGGTCCTTGAATTGCTTAAGATTTCTAGGATCACAACAAAATTGCAAATAAAATATGATATGCATATGATGACCTATGTATAACATCCAAATTGAAAATTGGGATGTTACAATACCCTTCGGCTTGTATGTCGCCGTCGCCTCGGCTTCCACATGTTAGACGAATATGAAGGGTCCAAGAATTTTTACAGATAACACCCTGACGGCATATGGAAGGCATCTATTTAAGAAGACTGGATCCCAAATGACATTCTCAACCAAGCGAAGAAATCGTTAGAGCTGGCCATAGAGAACCACACCAACATGGCTAGCGCTCCCAGTTCTTCCTCATGCCCTCACAACCCTCAAAAAGGCGACTGGGAGCGCTGCTCGGTCTCCCATGCCCAGCTTACCAAGCTCCAGGTGCAAGGATATCTCCCTCCCGTAGACCTGGTTCCCGTCCGGGCGGGATTGACTTCCATAAATGGCGAAGCCCTGGTAGAAAATTTCCCCAATCCTTCATAAGGGGAGGGAGTGTGCTTTTTCCCTTCCTTTTAAGAGGTGTTGGATTTCCAATCTACCCTTTCCTCCAAGGTCTCCTGGAGTACTATGGACTTCAGCTGCACAATCTCACGCCGGGCTCCATTCTGTACATCGCGGGCTTCGTTGCTCTTTGTGAGTTGTTCCTGGGCTGCGAGGCCCATTTTGAATTGTGGAGAAAACTTTTCTGCATCGTCCCCCGCTCCCGGAAGGGATCTATATTCGAGGTGGGCGGCGCTGAAGTTTGGCGCATAGGCGGGACAGGATACCTGTCCGGCACTCCAAACAAGGCATCCGAGGTGTGTCCTTCAGAGTGGTTCTATATCGAAGACGTTGTTCTACCAGACCCAATCCGGTGGGGCCTTCCTGAATTTGACAATGCTCCGTTAAAGAAATGCCACAACTGGTGTCCTTAGAGTTTCTAAGAGGAGGACATTGCGGAGGTTAAGCAGTTAATGGCCAAGATAAAGGCACTCGCCCAATCCGGACTATCCATAATCGAAGTAATGGCAATTTCAATAACGCGAGGCGTTCAACCACTTCAATCCAGCGGACTCCCCATGTAGCGTTACAATGGGGAAGATGATGCTTCACGCTATGGACGCAAGGGTCCGGACACCTTTGCCGCTTTGGCCACCATGTTGGCTGATCTTTTTAAAGGGGAGAAAGAAGATTTCACTCGCCTTAAGTGCCGAGAGGGCTTTTCCATGTACAACCCCCCTAGATGGGTGAGCGTTCGCTTCGTAACCTTACTCAATCCTCTTCCTGAGTCACACCTAGATGAACTCAATCCGATTATTTTTAATAGGAATGGAGGAAGGTTGTCGCAGAGATCTATAATCCCGCTCCACAGCCGGAGGATCATATCCAAGACCTGGATCCCGGATTTGAAGAGGATCCGGATATATTCATATTGTTCAAGGAGGGTTTTTTATCACGTGAGCTACGACGGCACAAAAGTGGCCATCATAGTCGATTATCCCGGCATTCTCCCCTCCTCCCACGTAAGTGCCCAGGAGATGCCTCCTCCACAAGAGTTTTCTCATCGCGCCTCACCCACCGCACTATCTCGTGATCCAAACGGGCGGCGCTCGTATCGCCACGCCGCATCCGAAACGTCCCTTAAGAAAGCAATGCCTGCACAGAGAAGATCTTCAAAAAGAAAGGCGGCTGGCGATACTGGCGAGCCCCCACCTTCATAAAAAAGGTATGGTTTTTAATATGACCTTGGCAAGTATACCGAATTGTGATGTCTCCAGTTGTGCCATATTGTTTTTAGGAAAAGCATACGCCGGACTGTGTCCAGAGGCCTCACTGGTCGTACACCTCCCAATCCAGCACCGGACTCCGTTCCAAGGACTAGGGTTGATGGTGGTGCAACGTCGGATTGTCCTATCCCCGAGGATTCAGATTATGTATCCGTTACCAACTCCGAAGTGGAGAGTGCGATGAATCATCGGCGCCGGAGGGCGGCTATGCATGACCCACTTTCTCCGAAGAGGCATTCAATGCCTTCAGCTCAGCGGATGCATATATCCAAGCTGCTCGGGATGGACTCGCTGGAGCCACTCACCAGCTTTCAAAGGATATGCGGGTAAGACTTTTGTGTAGGTTCAATGATCCTGTGCACCTGTAGCCCCCGAGACTTAAAGTAGTTGGCAGAACCGATTTAAGAATCATTGTATAAATTAGGTACTCGCAGAGAAGAACAACATGCTATCTCATGAGCTTGAAAATATTAGTCCCTGATAACCCACAAGTATAGGGGATCGCAACAGTTTTCGGGGGTAGAGTATTCAACCCAAATTTATTGATTTGACACAAGGGGAGCCAAAGAATATTCTCAAGTATTAGAAGTTGAGTTGTCAATTCAACCACACCTGGAAACTTAGTATCTGCAACAAAGTGTTTAGTAGCAAAGTAATATGATCGTAGTGGTAACGGAGGCAAAAGGTAACGGTAGCAAAAGTAATATTTTTGGGTTTTGTAATGATTGTAATAGTAGCAACGGAAAAGTAAATAAGCGAAGAACAATATAGGAAAAGCTTGTAGGCATTGGATCGGTGATGGAGCATTATGCCGGATGCAAGCGATCATGTAACAGTCATAACCTAGGGTGACACAGAACTAGCTCTAGTTCATCAATGTAGTGTAGGCATGTATTTCGAATATAGTCATACGTGCTTATGGAAAAGAACTAGCATGACATCTTTTGTCCTACCCTCCCGTGGCAGCGGGGTCCTATTGGAAACTAAGGGATATTAAGGCATCCTTTTAATAGAGTACCGGACAAAAGCATTAACACATAGTGAATACATGAAGTCCTCAAACTACGGTCATCACCGGTAAGTATCCCGATTGTCACTTCGGGGTTAACGGATCATAACACATAATAGGTGACTATAGACTTGCAAGATAGGATCAAGAAATCTCATATATTGATGAAAACATAATAGGTTCAGATCTGAAATCATGGCACTCAGGCCCTAGTGAGGAGCATTAAGCATAGCAAAGTCATAGTAACATCAATCTCAGAACATAGTGGATACTAGGGATCAAACCCTAACAAAACTAACTCAATTACATGATAAATCTCATCCAACCCATCACCGTCCAGCAAGCCTACGGTGGAATTACTCACGCACGGCGGTGAGCATCATGAAATTGGTGATGGAGGAAGGTTGATGCTGACGATGGCGACGGATTCCCCTCTCCGGAGCCCCGAACAGACTCCAGATCAGCCCTCCCGAGAGAGTTTAGGGCTTGGCGGCGGCTCCGTATCATAAAATGCAATGAATCCTTCTCCCTGATTTTTTTCTCCCCGAAAGTGAATATATGGAGTCGAGGTGGACGTCGGTGGAGCATCAGGGGGCCCACGAGGCAGGGGCGCGCCCATGGGGGTGGGGCGCCCCCCCACCCTCGTGGACAGGGTGAGGGCCCCCTGACATGGATCTTTCTTCCAGTATTTTTATATATTCCAAAAATAATCTCCATTGATTTTCAGGTCATTCCGAGAACTTTTATTTCTGCACAAAAATAACACCATGGCAATTCTGCTGGAAAAAGCGTCAGTCCGGGTTAGTTCCATTCAAATCATGCAAGTTAGAGTCCAAAACAAGGGCAAAAGTGTTTGGAAAAGTATATACGACGGAGACGTATCAACTCCCCCAAGCTTAAACATTTGCTTGTCCTCAAGCAATTCTGTTGATAAACTGAAAGTTATAAAGAAAAACTTTTACAAACTCTATTTGCTCTTGTTGTTGTAAATATGTAAAGCCAGCATTTAGGTTTTCAGCAAAGATTATGAACTAACCATATTCACAATAACACTTAGGTCTCATGTTTACTCATATCAATGACATAATCAACTAGCGAGCAATAATAATAAATCTCGGATGACAACACTTGCTCAAAACAATCATAATATGATATAATAGGATGGTATCTCACTAGCCCTTTCTGAGACCGCAAAACATAAATGCAGAGCACCTTTAAAGATCAAGAACTGACTAGACATTGTAATTCATGGTAAAAGAGATCCAGTCAAGTCATACTCAATGTAAACTAATAGTAATGGATGCAAATGACAGCAGTGCTCTCCAACTGGTGCTTTTTAATAAGAGAATGATGACTCAACATAAAAGTAAATAGATAGGCCCTTCGCAGAGGGAAGCAGGGATTTGTAGAGGTGCCAGAGCTCGATTTTGAAATAGATATGAATAATATTTTGAGCGGTATACTTTCATTGTTAACATAACAACCGAGAGATCTTGATATCTTCCATGCTACACACATTATAGGCGGTTCCCAAACAGAATGGTAAATTTTATACTCCCCCTCCGCCAACAAGCATCAATCCATGGCTTGCTCGAAACAACGAGTGCCTCCAACTAACAAGAGTCCCAGGGGAGTTTTGTTTATAGTTATTTTGATTTGATTTGCATAAAGCATGGGACTGGGCATCCCGGTGACCAGCCATTTTCTCGTGAGTAAGGAGCGGAGTCCACTCCTCTTGAGAATAACCCGCCTAGCATGGAAGATACAGACAACCATAGTTGATACATGAGCTATTCGTGCATACAAAACAGAATGTTTATTTGAAGGTTTAGAGTTTGGCACATACAAATTTACTTGGAGCGGCAAGTAGATACCGTATATAGGTAGGTATGGTGGACTCATATGGAACAACTTTGGGGTTTATGGAATTGGTTGCACAAGCAGTATTCCCGCTTAGTACAAAGTGAAGGCTAGAAAAAGACTGGGAAGCGACCAGCTAGAGAGCGACAACAGTCATGAACATGCATTAAAATTAATCAACACCGAATGGAAGCATGAGTAGGATATAATGCACCATGAACATAAATATCGTAGAGGCTATGTTGATTTTGTTTCAACTAGATGCGTGAACATGTGCCAAGTCAAGCCACTCGAATCGTTCAAAAGAGGATACCAACCTATCATACCACATCACAACCATTTTAATAGCATGTTGTCATGCAAGGTAAACCATTATAAGCTCCTAGCTAATTAAGCATGGCATAAGCAACTACAATCTCTAATTGTCATTGCAAATATGTTTGTTTCATAATAGGCTAAATCAAGAACGATGAACTAATCATATTTACAAAAACAAGAGAGGTTGAGTTCATACCATCTTTTCTCATCTCAATAAGTTCATCATATAATCATCATTATTGCCTTTCACTTGCACGACCGAATAGTGTGGATAATAATAATAGTGCACGTGCATTGGACTAAGCTAGAATCTGCAAGCATTCAATTCAAGAGAGAAGACAAGGTAATGTGGGCTCTTTGTTAGATCAACAATAATGCATATAAGAGCCACTCAACATTTTCATTATGGTCTTCTCCTCTCGACCCCAAAGAACAAGAAAAGAAATAAAACTATTTACATGGGAAAGCTCCCAACAAGCAAAAGAAGAACGAGAAATCTTTTTGGGTTTTCTTTTTAATTACTACTACTACAGCATGAAAAGTAAACTAACTAGAAGCTACAACTAATTTTTTTGGTTTTCTAAGGTTTTTCAAACACACAAGAAGAAAGCATAAAAAGGGAAATAAACTAGCATGGATATTACAATGAAAAAGTATGAGCACCGACAACTAGCATGAGTGTGTGAACATAAATGTAATGTCGGTGAGAAATACGTACTCCCCCAAGCTTAGGCTTTTGGCCTAAGTTGGTCTACTGCCACGGCTGGCCTGGTGGATATCCAAAGTTATAGTTGGGGTCGTATTGAGAAGGATCTCCTTGGTGCCACTGGTTGGCGATCTCTTCCAGATTCCACTGATAAACAGACTGCCAGTGAGGATCAAATTGTGGTTCCGGCTCTGGCTTTGTAGCTGGTGTGGGGTTTCGGTGGGCGTGAATGGCCTCTGGCGGAACAAGGTACTTGCCTGCAGATAAGTCAAACAAGGAAGGAGCAGGCAAAGTAATAGTCTCAGGGTGATTTTTATCAAATATCAGCTTGTACTTAAGCATCTTTTCCTTATTCTTAACGATAAAATCATGTGCTACCATATTCTTATAGTCTAGAAAAATAGGAGGCAACAACTTCTCTTCCTTCTCATAATGCCTAATAGGTATGTTAAAGTGTGCAGCGAGGCGTGAGGCAAAGATACCTACCAAGATGGGGCCCTTGGTATGGTTAAGATTTAACCATTTTGCAACAATAGCGCCCATACTAAATGTGTCATCGCGGAACAAGGCATGGCACAAAATAACAATATCAGGGGCACTAAGGTTGCCACAGTTTCCGCGACCAATTAAGCATCTACTAGCAAATATTGCAAAGTAATGCAAAACAGGAAAATGTATGCTAGTAATTCTTGCATCGGAAACCTTCCTTGTTTCCCCTACAACAATTTTATCAATAAATCCTTCCACATCGTCACGATGTGGTTCCTCTACACTGCCCTCAAAAGGGATCAAACAAATCCGACAAAAATCACGAAGTGACATCTCCTTATGCTCATCATATAAATAAAATTCCACCGAAGGTGGTGAGCTCCTAGCATGGAAATGAAAGTTTTGCACAAAGATATTGGTGAGTAAGAGATATTGTTCCTGTTGGTCATGGAGGAAGGCAGTGAGGCCTGCATTCTCAGCCAACTCATAGAAATCATCATAAATCTCGGCTGCTCTCAAGAAATCATCACAAGGCCATTCACACGGCCGAACCTCCGCGGTGCGAGGGAGACTATACTTGGGCTTCTTGTTCTCTTCACTTTGTTTATCCTTCGAGCTTCGGCTCGATGAGCCCCTCAAAAATCTCTTCATCTTTTTTCTGAAATTTTTAGTAACTTAAAATAGAAGTGAACCAAACTCAAAAATATTGATAGCAACTACTCCTACAAGTGCCTAGAGGCAATATCATGCATTAAAACTACTTTTGACCACATAAATTTGACATGCAAGCTCAAGAACAGGGTCACCTAAGCAGAAAAAATTTGCAATAAATAAAGCACTAGAACAAAAACTAGTTGGACCATTGGAGGAGTCACATACCAAAGAACAATCCCCCAAAGCAGTTTTGTGAATGGAGCTTTGAGATGGGAGATCGAAAATGGCAACAAGATGAGCTTGAACTCGTGCTTGAGCTGGTTGGTGATTTTTTTGGGAGGAAGAAGGAGTGTGTGGTGGCTGGAATAAGTGGAGGGGGCCCACGTGGGGTCCACAAGGCAGGGGGCGCGCCCAGGGGGTGGGCATGCCCTCCACCCTCGTGGGCACGTGGCTGCTCCCCCTGCTGTGTTTTCAGTGCCAGATATTCTCAAATATTCCAGAAAAAATTACATTTAAATTTCAGGGCATTTGGAGAACTTTTATTTTCGGGGTATTTTTTATTGCACGGATAATTCAGAAAACAGACATAAATTACTATTTTTCCTTTATTTAACATAAATAATGGAAAGTAAAAAGAGGGTACAGAGAGTTATGTTTTCTAAATTCATCCATCTCATGCTCATCAGAAGGAATCCACTAACAAGGTTGATCGGGTCTTGTTAAAATACTCATTACGAATAACATGAAATCGGAGAATTTTCGAATAACACTAGGTTACCTCAACGGGGATATGCATCTCCCCAACAATAAGAATATCATATTTCTTCTTGACAGTAGGAAGAGGGAATTCAAAACGTCCAATAGTAATTGTTGAAATTTTTCCAATAGAATTGATACTGTGGACTTGAGGTTGTTTCCTCGGAAAGTGTACCGTATGCTCATTACCATTAACATGAAAAGTGACATTGCCTTTGATGCAATCAATAACGGCCCCTGCAGTATTCAAAAAGGGTCTTCCAAGAATAATAGACATACTATCGTCCTCGGGAATATCAAGAATAACAAAGTCCGTTAAAATAGTAACGTTTGCAACCACAACAGGCACAACCTCACAAATACCGACAGGTATAGCAGTTGATTTATCAGCCATTTGCCAAGATATTTCAGTAGGTGTCAACTTATTCAAATCAAGTCTACGATATAAAGAGAAAGGCATAACACTCAGCTCCAAGATCACATAAAGCAGTTTTAACATAGTTTCTTTTAATGGAGCATGGTATAGTGGGTACTCCTGGATCTCCAAGTTTCTTTGGTATTCCACCCTTAAAAGTATAATTAGCAAGCATGGTGGAAATTTCAGCTTCCGGTATCTTTCTTTTATTAGTAACTATTTCCTTCATGTATTTAGCATAAGGATTCATTTTAAGCATATCAGTCAAACGCATACGCAAAAAGATAGGTCTAATCATTTCAGCAAAGCACTCAAAATCCTCATCATCCTTTTTCTTGGATGGTTTAGGAGGAAAAGGCATGGGTTTCTGAACCCATGATTCTCTTTCTTTACCGTGCTTCCTAGTAACAAAGTCTCTCTTATCATAACGTTGATTCTTTGATTGTGGGTTATCAAGATCAACAACATGTTAAATTTCTACATCATTATTATTGCTAGGTTGAGCATCAACATGAACATCATCATTAACATTATCACTAGGTTCATGTTCATTACCAGATTGTGTTTCAGCATCAGAAATAGAAATATCATTGGCATTCTCAGGTGTGTCTACAACAGGTTCACTAGAAGCATGCAAAGTCCTATCATTTTTCTTTTTCTTCCTTTTAGAAGGACTAGATGCATCAACATTATTTCTCTGAGAATCCTGCTCAATTCTCTTAGGGTGGCCCTCAGGATACAAAGGTTCCTGAGTCACTTTACCTCCTCTAGTTGCAACTCTAACAGCAAAGTCATTATTATTACTATTCAATTCATTGAGCAAATCATTCTGAGCTTTAAGTACTTGTTCTACTTGAGTGGTAACCATAGAAGCATGTTTACTATTAAGTTTAAGTTCACCTTTAACACTAGCCATATAATCACTCAAGTGTTCAATCATATAAGCATTATGTTTCAACTGTCTACCAACATAAGCATTAAAATCTTCTTGCTTAACCATAAAGTTATCAAATTCATCCAAACATTGGCTAGCAAACTTAGCAGGAGGGATTTCAGCTTTATCATATCTATAGAGAGAGTTTACCTTTACTACCTGTGTCGGGTTATCGAGACCGTGTGTTTCTTCAATAGGTGATGAATTAAGACCATGTATTTCTTCAATAGGTGATGAATTAAGACCATGTATTTCTTCAACGGGTGGTAAATTCTTAACATCTTCAGCTTTTATACCTTTTTCTTTCATAGATTTCTTTGCCTCTTGCATATCTTCAGGACTAAGAAATAGAATACCCCTTTTCTTCGGAGTTGGCTTAGGAGGTGGTTCAGGAGGTGTCCAATTATTTTCATTAAACAACATATTATTCAATAGAATTTCAGCCAACTGTTCTTTCCCTGAAAACACAACCAGCACAACTATCCAGGTAATCTCTGGAAGCATCAGTTAGTCCATTATAAAAGATATCAAGTATTTCATTTTTCTTGAGAGGATGATTAGGCAAAGCATTAAGTAATTGGAGAAGTCTCCCCCAAGCTTGTGGGAGACTCTCTTCTTCAATTTGCACAAAATTATATATTTCCCTTAAAGCAGCTTGTTTCTTATGAGCGGGGAAATATTTAGCAAAGAAGTAGTAAATCATATCATGGGGACTACGCACACAACCAGGATCAAGAGAATTAAACCATATCTTAGCATCACCCTTTAATGAGAACGGAAATAATTTAAGGATATAATAGTAGCGAGTTTTCTCATCATTAGTAAACAGGGTAGCTATATCATTTAATTTGGTAAGATGTGCCACAATTGTTTCAGATTCATAGCCATAGAAAGGATCAAATTCAACCAAAGTAATTAACTCAGGATCGACAGAGAAATCATAATCCTTATCAGTTTTAAAGATAGGTGAAGTAGAATAAGCAGGATCATATTTCATTCTAGCATTCAGAGATTTTTCTTTGAGCTTAGCTAATAGTTTCTTAAGATCACTTCTATCATTGCAGGCAAGAAAGTCTCTAGCAGTTTCTTCATCCATAACATAACCCTCAGGAACAACAAGCAATTCATATCTAAGGGGAGAATCTTCATCATCACTTTCATCAATATTATCAGTTTCAATAATTTCATTCTCTCTAGCCCTAGCAAGTTGTTCATCAAGAAATTCACCAAGTGGCGCAGTAGTATCAAGCATAGAAGTAGTTTCATCATAAGTATCATGCATAGCAGAAGTGGCATCATCAATAGCATGCGACATATCAGAATTAATAGCCGGAGCAGGTTTAGGTGTCGTAATCTTACTCAAAACAGAAGGTGAATCAAGTGCAGAGCTAGATGGCAGTTCCTTACCTCCCCTCGTAGTTGAGGGAAAAATCTTGGTTCTTTGATCTGTCAAGTTCTTCATAATGATAAGCAGGTATAAATCCCAAGTGACTCAAAGAATAGAGCTATGCTCCCCGACAACGGCGCCAGAAAATGTTCTTGATAACCCACAAGTATAGGGGATCGCAACAGTTTTCGAGGGTAGAGTATTCAACCCAAATTTATTGATTCAACACAAGGGGATCCAAAGATTATTCTCAAGTATTAGCAGCTGAGTTGTCAATTCAACCACACCTGGAAACTTAGTTTCTGCAGCAAAGTGTTTAGTAGCAAAGTAATATGATAGTAGTGGTAACGGTGGCAAAAGGTAATGGTAGAAAAATTAATATTTTTGGGTTTTGTAGTGATTGTAATAGTAGCAACGGAAAAGTAAATAAGCGAAGAACAATATAGGAAAAGCTCGTGGGCATTGGATCGGTGATGGAGAATTATGCCGGATGCGATCGATCATGTAACAGTCATAACCTAGGGTGACACAGAACTAACTCCAGTTCATCAATGTAATGTAGGCATGTATTCCGAATATAGTCATACGTGCTTATGGAAAAGAACTTGCATGCCATCTTTTGTCCTACCCTCCTGTGGCAGCGGGGTCCTATTGGAAACTAAGGGATATTAAGGCCTGCTTTTAATAGAGTACCAGACCAAAGTATCAACACATAGTGAATACATGAACTCCTCAAACTGCGGTCATCATCGGTAAGTATCCCGATTATTGTCACTTTGGGGTTAACGGATCATAACACATAATAAGTGACTATAGACTTGCAAGATAGGATCAAGAACTCTCATATATTGATGAAAACATAATAGGTTCAGATCTAAAATCATGGCACTCGGGCCCTAGTGACAAGCATTAAGCATAGCAAAGTCATAGCAACATCAATCTCAGAACACAGTGGATACTAGAGATCAAAACCTAACAAAACTAACTCGATTACATGATAAATCTCATCCAACCCATCACCGTCCAGCAAGCCTACGATGTAATTACTCACGCACGGCGGTGAGCATCATGAAATTGGTGATGGAGGAAGGTTGATGATGACGATGGTGACGGATTCCCCTCTCTAGAGCCCCGAACGGACTCCAGATCAGCCCTCCCGGGAGAGTTTAGGGCTTGGCGGTGGCTCCGTATTGCAAAATGCGATGAATCCTTCTCCTTGATTTTTTTCCTCCCTGAAAGTGAATATATGGAGTCATGGTGGACGTCGGTGGAGCATCAGGGGGGCCACGAGGCAGGGGGGCGCGCCCAGGGGGGTAGGGTGCGCCCCCACCCTCGTGGACAGGGTGTGGGCCCCCTGACATGGATCTTTCTTCCAGTATTTTTTATATATTCCAAAAATAATCTTCGTTGATTTAGGTCATTCCGAGAACTTTTATTTCTGCACAAAAATAACACCATGGCAATTCTGCTGAAAACAGCATCAGTCCGGGTTAGTTCCATTCAAATCATGCAAGTTAGAGTCCAAAACAAGGGCAAAAGTGTTTGGATAAGTAGATACAATGGAGATGTATCAGTCCCAGCTAACTACAGTCACCGTCGAACTGGAGAAATCCAAGAAGGCATCGACTGGTAATGTCAACTACTGTGCAAAAAATACAATTCTATGCATGTGGTGTTTTAACATAAGCATCATTGCATTTACGATAGCAGGATCGGCGGATCAGCTTGAAAAGGAACTAAGAGCCGCACAGGCGGATAAACAGCAGGCCGAAAGGCAAGAAGCCACTGGTCAACGTATACTTACACGGATCAAGGATGATAAGAACAAGCTACATGATGCTAACACCAAGCAAGCCGAAGAGCTGAAGCATGTGCGAGCCCAACTAGTGGCTCTTGTTTTTACATTGGCTTTTGTTTTTTATTTGCCTTTTCTCTTGCCAAGGATTGTATCATCTCCCTTTGTCTTCCATACCACTTGTGGATCTTGTTTATTTCTTGATCTTGTTTATTGTTTTCTAGATATAGTGAAAGTGGTGATCCCACCTTGTGCATTTTGTATTCAAATGCAAATTCTCTCAATGCACTAGTCTTGGGGGAGCTATCCTATTTTCTATAAAACACTCGTCTTGCGATCCTTATCAAGTGTGTGTTGGTGGAAGGCAAGCCGTTTTCATTTTGGTACTTTGTGCCATCATGAAACTTTGTAGAGAGCTTGGTTTGTTTGGAACCATCCTCTCTTTTGGGAGTTTGATACCTTTTTTTAGTGTATCAATGGATATCTCATTCCTTGATGTATCTTTTATGGATATCCTCCAAGTGATGTTTTATTCATTTGGTATCTTTTCTTCACTTGGTTTTTCTTTATCATTTGGTATCGGTTCTTGAAAGTCTTGAGCATGCATATTAACTTCATGTAGTATCTTTGGCATGCTTTCTTTCTTCGACCCAATATATAGGGGAAACTCCACCAAGTCTCAAATTGGATGAGATGTGCATGAATTTCATTTCCTTTTCTATATGCACATATTTATGTGGAGTTTGTCCTATGTATTGTTGGTGTTTCTAACTCTTTGGTCCCAATGAGTTTGGGTACCATTTTGTTTGTGTTGTTGTTCTAGGAACAATTGGAGATACATTGGATGCTCGGCTCACTCACAAGGAAGGTGTTGTCATCATGTGCTTATTGGAGTCGAGCTAGGATGATCAATGAACTACTATCTACCTTCAATTGGTATCTACTACATCCTTCCAATGTCAACTCGGTAACAAGTATCTTCATATTCTTCATGCACACATTTCTTGCATCAACCTTGTGTAGGTTGTATCATGGCATGTTATTCGTTCATTCTTGTGATACTTGTTCCCTTTCTCAAAGCATCCCAAGAATGATCTCTTGTTGCTAGTTGTGATGTCTTTGATGGGTGTGTGGTAGGAATTCATTTATATACAATAAGACCATATCTAGCCATGTGTTATGCTTCAAAGCAAATATCTTATTGGTATATGTATGACCTCCCTTTGGATATCTTGTTCCTCGTGTTGTAACTATTTCGGGTGTACATCCTTCTTTGTAGATATATATCATCATGATTTCGTCTACCTAGAATCATATACACTTCAGAGAAGTTGCATATCTAGTTGATATCCTTTCTTTCACGTCCACCTTGTCCTTCTTATGTTATTTCTTTGGTCGCTCAGTGAAAGCTTTTGCCTTGAGTGTGTGTCTTCTATCGTTGCATCTTGATGCACTCTTGTGTGGTGAAGATTATTTTCCTCATGCTTATCTTTACGAGGCTTTTGCCATCTTAATTGGTATCCCTCGTCTTGATGAGGCTTTCATCTTATATCTTCACCACGGGTTGTCACAAGCATAGGTTCTTTATATGCTTATTAGTAAGCTTGTGAACCCATTTGCTAGTTGTGTGTGGGAATGATAGGTCATGCATCGTGTGCCTCATTCTTTCAAGACTTTAGTGATGCTTAATGCTCATCCGTACATTAGTCTTCTCAAGTGCATTGCCTTGACTCACACACATCATTTTGGTTGAGACCATTCTTAAGTTGCCTCTTTCACTTGTTGCTCAACCATGTGTTTGTTACATGTACTAGGCTTAGTTTCCTATATGCTCACTTGCACTTGTTGTTAGTTTCTATTGATTTTGGGGGAGCTGTGATCCTATTTTGTGCACTTTATATCCGAATAAAAAAATTCTTATGTGTGCACAAATCATGGGGAGCTTCTCTAGTTTCTTTAGAACACTCCTTCGCTCATATCATAATATCTTTTTCATGTGGCACGTAGGATCATTGGTCTAGTTGGTCCAAATAATATTCATTGATTACTTGCTTCAATTGGTATCTTCTGATTGCTTGTGTCTCTCTTTGTTTTGTCTTTGTGACGTATCTTTCTGTTGCAATCTTTGGGCCTCAATATAGTTTGTCTTCCTCCAAATATTGACAGTTGGATATGTGTAATGCATTCCACTCTCTTGTTGAGAAATACACAATTTATGGAGGAACACCTTCTATATTGGCCTTCTAAGCTTTTCCCCCATTTGGGCAATCGATGCCAATGGAGGAGAAGTTTCAGAGAGTTTTGTGGAGAAGTCTTCAGAGTTTTCTCTTTTCTTTGGTTTTGTTCCTAAGCATTTGCATCTCATACGCATGCATTATTGGTTGTTGCATTGCATGTTGATGCATAATTCCTTGTATAAACTCTCTTCAAAGTGATTGTCATCAATTACCAAAATGGGGGAGATTGAAAGAACATGCGGTGCCCCCATGTTTGGTTTTGGTAATTGATGACAATCTCTATGGACTAATGGTTGCCTTGAGTTATATTTGAAGGTTTTGTCCATAGGATTGTCTTGAAGTCCATGTGTTGGTTTCAAGGAGTTTATGAGATTGCCAAAGTGCTTTTCAAGGAATTATCCAAAGATTGGTCATGTGTGAGTTGAGATGGCCAAAGTGCTTTTCAAGGAATTATCCAAATGTTGGTTATGTGTGAGTTGAGCTTATTGCAAGCATGTCTTGAAGAAGAAGATTGTGTGATCATTAATGTTTACCTTCAAGACATCATCCAAATGAAGAGAGTTGGAAAGATTCAATGTTGATCAATACTAAGTCAAGAGTGAATCAAGTTGATCAACTCACAAAGCGTAGAAGAAGTACCGAGATGGATCAAGTGATCCCATGATATGGTAAGCATTGTCCATTACGCTTTGTGTACTAACCCATGGTCTACGTGAGAGTTCTTTTTGGGGTTACGTATGTTTCCATGGTCTTGCGTCAAGAGGAAGATCTCATACAACCCATGGAGGATGACATCAAGTGGTGATCATCATCAAGTTTGCAGTGTGCAAGTTCAAGTGGAGCAACTCGAAGAGTGGCTCACCCATAATGGAGTATGGGGGAGCAATCAAGCTTGAAGCTTGCCGTCCATTGTGGTGTCAATGAAATTGTGAAGATGTGCCAAAGAGTGGCTCACCCATAGCGGAGTACGGGGAGCAATCAACTAGTCTTCATCGAGCCAACACAATCAAGAAAGGTGGTCCAACTTGAGGAAGTCAAGATCGTCATCATCTAGCTCAAGTGGACTATGTGCAAGGCAAAGGTTTGCCCTTGATAGGTCTTCTATTTTACCGGTCTCATAGTGGTAGTTGGGAGACCGGGTTGTAGGATCGATTGTCGTACTATCAAGGGGGGCTCTCTAGTGAGTAGCTTGATCGTATCGCTCGTCGAGAGCTCAAACCATTGCATCCTTGCATTATCTTTCTTGGTTCTTGTTTGGTTCCATTTTTGAGTCTTAGAGCTTATGGTCATCTTGATGACAAGCTTGAGTTCATCGAAAACGGAGTTCGCATGCATCTTCTATGATGTTTTTGGTGTTGGAGGTTTTACCGGTCTTATATGAGGAAGGTTTCTCATCATTTTATTATGGTCCTTTTATCATTTGCTTATTATTGTTATTTCTCTCAAGATTGTGTTAGCCCTTGTCATTAGCTTTCCAAAAAACTTGGTTTCGTTGAATTCGGAGCTCGTACACGAAAGTTGTGGCTGTTTTGATATTGCATGTTTTACACAGAGAGGTTGTACCGCTTGACCGATACAACCGGTGTTTGGAGCGGTTGTACCACTCCAGAATTGGTCCGAAGGTTGTACCGGTCATGTACCGCTCTACCACCGGACTGGTCTCTATTGTGGTGCGGTTGTTGGGCGGTTGTGGGCCGGTTGTACCGCTTATTGCCTGTTACCGGTTGTACCGGTGCTCATAGAGGTTGTATCGCTCCTATGTTGTTCTGTACATAACGGGCAGATTCATGGAGACCTATTTAAGGGGGTCTTCTTCCCCAATGGTTCTCTATCTCTTGAGCTCGTTTTTGCCCCCATTGTTGACCTTCTTTGAGCTTGCTAACTCTCAATCCCTCCATGGATTCTTGCTAGTTTTTGAGGGAAAAGAGAGAGGAGATCTAGATCCACATTTCCACCAATCACTTTCTCCTCTATGTGAGGGGAACCCCTTGGATCTAGATCTTGGAGTTCTTGGTGTTCTCCTTCTTTTTCTTCCTCTGATTTTCCTCCCTAGCATTAGTTGCTCCGGTGGGATTTGAGAGAGAAGGACTTGGGCACTCCGTGTGCCCTTGCCATTGCATTTGGTGCATCGGTTTGAGTTCTCCACGGTGATACGTGGAAGTGAAGTTTGAGAAGCTTATTACTCTTGGGTGTTTGGGCACCCTAGAGCTTGTTCCTCTTTGGGTGCCTTGGCGCCCTAGACGGTTGGTGTTGTTCGGAGCTCAATCATTCTGGTGTAAAGCTTCGGGCAAGCGTCGGGGTCTCCAATTAGGTTGTGGAGATCGCCCCGAGCAATTTGACGGGTACCGGTGACCGCCCCCAAGGGTTGCCAAAGTGTACGGGTTCGGTGACCGCCCCCAAGGGTTGCCATTTGTATGGGCTCGGTGACCGCCCTCAAGGGTCCCTTAGTGGAATCACGGCATCTTGCATTGTGCGAGGGCGTGAGGAGATTACGGTGGCCCTGGTGGCTTCTTGGGGAGCCTTGTGCCTCCAGACCGCTCCAAACGGAGATTAGCATCCGCAAGGGTGTGAACTTCGGGATACATCATCGTCTCCGCGTGCCTCGGTTATCTCTTACCCGAGCTCTTTACTTATGCACTTTACTTTGTGATAGTCATATTGTTTCTTGTCATATATCTTGTTATCACATAGTTGCATATCTTGCTTAGCATAAGTTGTTGGTGCACATAGGTGAGCCTAGTTGTTTTAGGTTTTGTGCTTGAAAAATTAACCGCTAGGTTTATTCCGCATTTGTTCAAGCCTAAATCATAATTATTTTAAAATGCCTATTCACCCCCCCCCCTCTAGGCGACATCCACGATCTTTCAGAACAGGAAGCTGAAAGGCGGCATATTCAATATGCCTTTTATCCTTACTTTCGTACAGTTCCCTAATGTGAGGTTTAAACAAGTTTTTCCTGTAGGCATGCTGACCTGGCGGCCCGAAGAAGAGGTGTCCGTATTTCAAGGCGATCTGCTACAAGAGCTGTCGAAAGTGCATGAACGAGCCCGGAAGGCAATGAGAAACATTGCTAAAGCTCTATGGCCAGCCGATTCTCCTCCAGGAAGTATGGAGGAGCCCGTGAATTTATTCAAAGGAGGTCATCGCCGCTTTGGACTATGGAAGATATCTGCATGCCGAGAAGGTGCACGAGAGGCCTGGGCCATGGTGAAAACACGGTACACTAGACTTGATCTGAATCATATGGCCCGGGTCGGGCCTCGGGGACCAGACGGACAGGAAATTCCTATTAGCTTAGTATATGACCAAGTAAAGATAGCCGCCAACTTTTCTCAGCAGGATTGTAAGCTAGACAACTTCTTAGATGGTCTAGAGGAGGAGAAAGTTTTCGAGTCCAAGTAGTAATGTACTTTTATCGACAAACGTATCTCCAGCCAAATTATAAAATAATTGTCATGGAAGACCTTCTGCTTTAACCTCCTAAGTCCAAAGTTTGGAGTGTTTCCGAGTACTATACTGGCGATAAACACCGAAGTATGTTCGAAAACCAGGCAGTCCGGTCATAGTTGCTTGAACAAACAAGTTGTATTCGGGGAGTTATGTTATATTACATTTGATCATAAGAAACATCTTCTAGAGAGAATAGTTATGTTAAGGGTTCCTTTCCCTGGGCCAGCATGCATTGTTATGCACGCCTGAGTTGTGATGCTAAAAAACACAGTGCATTATATTTTGGGGGCTTGAAGTGCAACGAGTGTGGTTTATCTTTTGTTCGCCAACCTATTATTCCCTTAAGAATTCTAGCTTTCGACTTCACCCTTCTAAGGTACACGTCCGGATAACCCGGCTATAACAATCGCAGAGGTGCTCCCTTTATGCCCTAGCCGAACAAATGGTAACGTAGGGCATAAGCACAGGAGCCAGGAAACCTAGCTTGGCAAAAACTTAAGTCATAAAGGTGCCTATAATGGCAAAGAAAAGACATATATGAGAAGACGACGCATATATGCGGTGAGCATGATGCTCGAAAAATAATTGTAAGCTTCTGTGACAAGAAGCCCCCAGGTATTGGGGGGTATGTACATTTAAGGATGTATACCCCTTATGTGTGCGGTTTATCCGAACACGGGCTAGAAATCATATGAAAACGAAAATAAGAAAGAGAAAAAAGAGTAAAAGGTAACGAACTATGAGTCTGGACTTAGGCATAGAATCTTCGAGTCTGGCAGCATTCCAAGGGTTCATCTCTAAGCGATTGTCCGATCCATTACAAAGGCGATAGGCTCCCCCAGTGAGAACTTCATCTATAATGAAGGGACCCTCCCATTTGGGCTTGAGCTTGTCCTTTTTCTTCTCTAGTAGGCGTAGAACGAGTTCACCGACATTGTAAGTCCTGGCCCGCACTTCTCTGCTTTGGTATCTTCGAGCTTGTTGTTGGTAGAATGCTGAGCGAGCTTTTGTGACATGGTGCTCCTCCTCCAGGCCGTCTAAGTCATCTTGCTGATCAAGCTCGGCCTCTCTCTATTCATACATGCGTACTCAAGGTGAGTCATGAATAATATCGCAGGGCAAGATAGCCTCTGTGTCGTACACCATAAAGAACGGTGTGTATCCGGTCGTGCGATTGGGCGTGGTCCGCAGTCCCAGAGTATGGAGTTGAGCTCCTCAACCCAGTGTTTATCTGACTCCTTTAAGGATCGCACCAGTCTGGGTTTAATGCCACTCATTATCAGGCCGTTAGCTCGTTCGACTTGACCGTTTGTTTAGGGGTGATAGACGGAGGCATAATCGAGCTTGATGCCCAGATTAGCACACCAGGTTTTTACTTTGTTGGCTGTGAAGTTAGAGTCATTATCAGTGATGATGCTGTGTGGGACACCATAATGGTGTACGACACCAGATATGAAGTCTATCACTGGTCCAGCTTTGGCCATTTTAACTGGTTTGGCCTCTATCCACTTAGTGAATTTATCTAGCATGACCAACAGGTATTCTTCTTATGGATTCCCCCTTTGATGGGTCCGACCATGTCAAGCCCCCAAGCCGCGAAAGGCCAAATAATGGGGATTGTTTGTAGGGTGGTAGGCGGCATTTGGCTTTGATTGGCGAAAAGCTGACATCCTACACAGCGTTGGAAGAGGTCTTGTGTGTCTGCTCGGGCCGTGGGCCAGAAAAAACCAGTATGGAAGGCCTTACTTACGAGGGCCCAAGCTGTGGCGTGATGGTTGCCAAGACCAGCATGGATTTCAGCCAAGAGCTACGTCCGTCTTCTTCGGAGATACATCTTTGAAGGACTCCGGTAGTACTTTTCTTGTAGAGTTCTCCTTCATGAACCTTGTAGGCTTTCGAACGACGAACAATGCATCAAGCCTCATTTTGGTCTTTGGGGAGCTCTTTCCTATTAAGGTAGGCTAGGAAGGTTTCGGTCCATGGGGCGATTACTGCCATGATTACATGGGCAGATGGTGTTATTACGGTGGCCGAGCCCCCGATGATATCGGAATTGTGTTCCGAATCAGGGGGTATGACCGGATCCGGACTGGTATTGCTGCTCTTGTCGTGCCACGGCACGGATGGCTTGAAGAGCCTTTCCACAAAGGTATTGGGTGGGAGGGGGTCGCGTTTAGCACCCATGCGAGCAAGGGTGTCTGCTGCTTGGTTACTCTCTCGGGCCACGTGATAAAACTCGAGCCCCTCGAACCGAGCTGATATTTTAAGTACAACGTTGCGGTAAGCCGCCATCTTCAGATCTTTGGCATCAAATTCTCCATTTATTTGGGATATTGCGAGGTTTGAATCCCCGCACACCTCCAGGCATTGTATGCCCATAGAGACGGCCATCCGAAGACCATGCAACAAGGCCTCATATTTGGCTGCGTTATTAGAGCATGTATACATTATTTGGAGCACGTAGTGGACTATGTCTCCTGTGTGGGATGTTAGGACGACACAGGCCCCAATCTAGCTAACATTTTGGAGCCGTCGAAGTGCATCACCCAGTTGGAATACGTGCCATACTCTTTTGGGAGTTCGGCCTCCGTCCATTCGGCGACGAAGTCGGCCAACACCTGAGATTTATTGGCTCGGCGCGGCTTATATGTTATTTCAAATGGTAAGAGCTCAATAGCCCATTTGGCGATCTGGCCAATGGCATCCCGATTGTTTATAATATCATTAAGTGGTACTTCGGAAGCCACCATGATCGAACACTCTTGAAAGTAGTGTCGCAGCTTCCGGGATGCCATGAAGACCGCATACGCCATCTTTTGATAATGCGGGTATCAGGATTTGCATGGTGTGAGGACCGTCGACACATAGTATACGGGTTTTTGAAGTGGGAGTATATGTCCCTCTTCCTCTCGTTCGACAACGAGCACCGCACTCACCACCTGATGTGTTGCAGATATGTACAGTAACATGGGTTCGCCGACGTTTGGCACGACCAGGATTGGGTTGCTTGCTAACAAAGCTTTTATTTCTTCCAGTCCGTCTATTGCAGCATCCGTCCATGCGAAGTGGTCGGTGCGTCGGAGCAGGCGATACAATGGCAGCGCCTTTCCTCCTAATCTGGAAATGAAGCGGCTCAAAGCTGCCGCATCCGGCTAGTTTTTGGACCTGTTTGAGGTCTGTTGGTGTGGCCAACTGTGACGGGGCTCATATTTGGCTGGGTTTGCTTCGATTCCCCTCTTGCAAATAATGAACCCAAGCAGTTTTACAGCAGGAACGCCGAAAATGCACTTTTCCAGATTGAGCCGTATGTGATATCTTCGGAGGTTGTCGAATGTAAGTCGTAAGTCGTCCACCAATGATTCGACATGCTTAGTTTTGATGACTACATCATCCACATATGCTTCAACTGTCTTGCCGATTTGCTTTTCCAGGCATGTTTGAATCATGCGTTGTTATGTGGCGCCAGCATTTTTGAGCCCTAAGGGCATGGTTCAGCAGAAGGGCCCGTATGGGGTGATGAATGCCGTTGCGGCTTGATCGGATTCCTTCATTTTGATTTGATGGTATCTGGAATATGCGTCGAAGAAGCATAGTGAGTCGTGCCCTGCTATTGCATCAATAATCTGGTTGATGCGGGGTAGTGGGAAGGGGTCCTTAGGGAAGGCTTTATTAAGGTCCTTGAAGTCCACACACAAGTGTCAGGATTTATCCTTCTTCACCACCATGACCAGGTTTGCTAGCCAATTCGGATGTTTGATCTCTCTGATAAACCCGACTTCGAGTAGCTTGGCTAGCTCCTCCCCCATAGCATGTCGTTTGGGTTTGGAAAATCGCCGCAGCGTTTGCTTGACTGGCTTGTATCCCTTCAGTATGTTGAGACTATGTTGGGGCAGCGCGCATGGGATTCCTGGCATATCCAAGGGGTGCCAGGCGAAGATGTCCCAGTTCTCGCGCAAGAACGCGTGTAATGCAGCGTCGACCACCGGATCCAGTTGTGCCCCAATGGAAGCTGTCTTCTTGGGGTCCGTCGGGTGAACTTGAAATTTGACTATATCGTCTGCTGGCTTGAAAGAAGTGGATTTAGGCCTTTTATCAAGAATTATGTCATCTCTATCCACCGTACAACACAGAGCGGTGAGCTCCTCGGCCGCCAGGGCTTTGCTCAGTGCCTCGAGGGCTAGGGATGCGGTTTTGTTTTCAGCACGGAGTGCTATGCCCGGATCACTGGAGATACTGATAACACCGTTGGGCCCGGGCATTTTGAGCTTCATGTACCCGTAATGAGGTATGGCTTGAAAGCGTGCGAATGCATATCGCCCTAACAGGGCATGATATCCGTTGTTGAAAGGGGACACCTGGAAGATTATCTCTTCGGACCTATAATTCTCCGGTGTGTGGAATACCACATCTAGTTTAATTTTCCCTGAGCATCTTGCTTCCCGACTGGGGATGATTCCTCGAAAGGATGTATTGCTTTGCTCAATGCGACTCATGTCCATCTGTATTTTATTGAGCGTGTCTTCGTAGATGAGGTTCAGTCCACTTGCGCCGTCCATCAGCTCTTTAGTGAGGCGAAAGCCGTCTACAATTGGGTTTAGAACCAAAGCAGCTGGTGCTCGGATTGATCGGGCCCTTGGCTCGTCATTGGCATTGAAGGTTATCGCCATATCATTCCAAGGATTTGTAGCGGCTACGTGATTGACTTTGGCGAGGTCGCGGAATGCCCTTTTGCGCCGGTTGTTTGAAGAAAAGGTCTTGAAGACCATAAACATGCCAAGGTCGTTATCCTCGGGGGAATGCCCTGTAGGAGTAGTGTTGGTGAGGATAGCCTCCCCGCTTTTAGCCACCTTCCGGAGTATCCAACATGCCCGAAGGTTATGAGTTGGCTCGGAATTTGGCATCGCGTGTATCTGACAGGGCTTGTCGAGTCATCCATCAAGGACGGTTTTATGTCTCGGTAAGGGCCGAATTGTTCTTTCTGTGGAAGAATGATCAGGTGCCCCGTAAGGGTGCATCCTTTTTGTTCGGCCGGTGGGTGGCTTAAAGGCCAGTGGCTCCCACTGAGTTGTCTGGGTTTTCCAGATGCTTTCCATTGTGCAATACTTTTGTACTATGTGTGCCAAATCGGCAAAGTGCAGAATGCGGCACCGATTGAGGGCATTGAGGATGCGCTCGTCCATACAGTTGCGGCAAAAGACTGATACCGCATAGTTGTCGCAGCAATCTTTGATCTTGTTTTTAAAAGTAGGAATCTAGCCCAAAAGTGGTGTACTGTTTCCAGAGGTTGCTGGCGTATATACATTAAATCATATATATCCGGAGGACCGGAATTTCTTGGAGAGAATTGATTGTGGTGGGTGGGTGGGCTTGAATCCGAACCTTGACCCATTGTGGAATTCGGATTTTGAAAATTTTCTGAGATCATTGGCCCAGGGCCCGGAGTGTCTGGGGGTTTTAGACTCAGTGCCGGATTCTATGTTCGGGGGACAGATAGTCCCTTCTTGAAGATGAGTATCCGGCTCATAGGGCTCAGAGATTCGAACATAGTTTGTTTTTAGCATAGGATGAGCGGTATCCTCAACTTGTTCTTCCACAACAGTCACCAGGTGGGTGACAAGTGGAGACCTCATTTCCCTCTGATCGGGTTTAAGCCCAATCAGGTCGTAATCCGTTGCGACCCTAGGGCGGCAATGCAATCTAGCAGTTCGTTAAAAGACGAGACATTTGCCACATCGATCTTATCGACGCTTTTGAGGTTAATGCGGAGATGATTTTTGGCAATCCGAGGGACCGCCTTGGGCTTGATGGCCGGACAGGTGCCTATGGCGAAATTGCCGATCTGGAGGATCTTCCCATGAGCTAGGTCTTGTCCAGAGGTGATTTCGTCGTTAATGACGAGGCGAGCCGTCGATCCATCTATCGACAACATGGAGGAAATCTCAATGAAAGCACCAATGTCGGTGTCAAAATCGGCAGATCTTGTGTAGGGGGTCCCAAACTGTGCGTCTAAGGATCAAAGGTAACAGGAGGTAGGGGACACGATGTTTACCTAGGTTCGGGCCCTCTTGATGGAGGTAAAACCCTACGTCCTGCTTGATTGACTTTATGAGTATAGGGGTTACAAGAGTTGATCTACCACGAGATCGTAATGGCTAAACCCTAGATGTCTAGCCTGTATGATCATGACTGCCTCTACACACTAAACCCTCCGGTTTACATAGACATCGGAGGGGGCTAGGATTTGTACAAGGTCAGTTTAGAGGGGAAGGAAACCATACATCCGGACGTCAAGCTTGCCACACACGCAAGGGAGAGTCCTCTCCGGACACGGAAGGAAGTCTTCTATCCTGTATCTTCATAGCCCAGTAGTCCGGCCCATGTCATGAGTCCCGGATGCCCGGGGACCCCCTAATCCAGGACTCCCTTACTCCTCAATAACAAAGTCCTCATCCTCAGATTCAGATGTTCTCTTCTTCTTTGTCTTGATGGCTGCCTTGGGTAAGTTGCTGGGAGTGCTTCTGCTCCCCTCATCATAACTGCTTGTGGGACTAGTGCCATCACTGACATTAACTTGCTCTTCAGACTTGTTCTAGCTATCACTGCCCTCTGACATAGCTGAAACTAACCTTGTGAATAGTTGGGTATAGATAAAGTGCATGAGCATGACAAAGTGCCGCTTATTTTGAAAAATATTGAGACAAAAACTTAATTTTAGTTTTCTGCAGAAAGCATTTCGGAGCTACTGATTTGACAAACTCGGTGACACCGAAGCACTAACAGAGTCTAAACACACAATTTCGATCAGACCAAAATGCAGTTCGGTGACTCCAAGATGCTAGGGTTTCAAAGAGAAAGTGATTTCGGTTGCACCGATCAGTACACTTCGGTCTGACCGAGTTGTACTTGTGCAATGGCCAGGGCCAATCGGTGTGACCGAGATCCTCAGATCAGTCGGTCCGAGATTGGCGGTGGAATAACCCTAAGTGATGAGGACATCAATAACATTGTTACACCCGTGATGAGGACATCAATAACATTGTTACACCCACAGCCCCTGCTACTATACATACTGGACCAATTACTAGAGCTCACGAACGCCAATTAAATTATTAGGTACTTTCGTTTCTCGGTAACGATTCTAATGTTCATGAGAATATGATGCTGCCTAAATTGGATACATTTGTTTTGCTTACAAATGAAGGGCCTAGCTTGGACAAGAAAGATGAACACTGGAGCAAGTTCAAGCATGAGATGATGGCATGCGCAAGGGGATCCAGAACGGAGTTACAAGTGATGATTTCAGGACTTTGAAGCCACCATAAGGAGTGCATGAAGCCTTGGACGAAATATACAAGATGCCACTTCATAAATTTCGTCCAGAGGCTATTCTAGGTGCTGCGTCACCTTATTATTGGGCCAGGCCCATGTATTTTCGAAATACTTAAGTATAGGCTGTTTTTAGAGTCCGTATGTGTGGGGAAACAAGAGTTAGGGTTGGTTTCGGACCCCACCCTCAAGGGCCACGAAATTGCCCCCTCTTCCTCCATATATACAGCCCTTAGGGCGTCGTTTAGACTTTGGGTTTTGTTTAGATTAAAAGTTCGCCATAGCTGCAACTTCACGTACTTCGTTTGTGTCCAACGACCAGACCAAGACGTCACAGAACCCCACCTTGATCAATAAAGCTTTCATCTTATATTCGCAATATCCAGATTGCAATCTCAGTTTCTTGCTTGTTCTTCGTTTGCTCGCAGGAAACAGCCCTCGTGGTCAGGTTGATCGTGCTCCGGCGTGGTCAATAACCCTCGGAAGTTGGTTTAGCGATTGCTAAGGCGCGACGTCTTGCCCGTTCGTAGTTGGATCGTCAAGGTCGACTCCCACAAAAAACGATAGCCACATCTCATCGAAAGATCGGGACACCCTCGCCTCTATCAAGTGGTATCAGATTTTCAGGTTGCTCGGTGAGATTTTACAGTTTTTCGTAGTTTAGATCGAGTCTGTTCTTCATACCTACAGTCCACGAAAAAGCCACAAAAAAAATTAGGGTTAGTTCATCATATCCGAACCAATCTGAGTCGTTGCATAATCTTTTTAGGGTTTTGCATTGTTGAGTTTGCGGTTGCATCGTCGTGTCTAGTTGCTGGTCTTAGTGTCTAGTCCTTTAGAGTTTCGAGTTCTGTTCACAAGTAGTCAGTCGCCGCCGCCGCATCATCATCATCACCGCTGCCATATACCACCATCATCGTCACGCTGCATATACCACCATCGTCATCACGCTGCCATATACCACCATCGTCATCGCTGCCATATACCACATATCCACCGCCATCACGCCAATCGAGTCCACCTGCAACATATATCCGCCACCAGTCCGAGTTCCACCAGATTCATCGCCGCCACCAGTCCGAGTTCCACCAGATTCATCTCCGCCACCAGTCCTAGCGAGTCCAGTATTTTGTTACTCTGTTTTGGATTTCCAGATCACGCGATACTCCGAGTCGTGATAGAGTAGGACTCCCGAACTTTCGTGCTACCCGCAGTAAAAATAGTTTCCAAACTCAAAAAAACTAAGTCTGGAAAATTCTGGCTAGGCAGTTTTTAGACCATTTGTAGACTTTTTCGAGAAAAAAAATGTTGCGGAGCAAAAAAAGAGGAAAAAAGTGCAAAAAGTGAAAAGAAAAAAAATTCAGAGCGTGCTCCTCCCTTGTTTATGTGCAGCCCGTGATTTTGTTAGTGTTCTAGGCTCGCGTCTCTAGCACGGTCTAGCCTAGGACCAGCACAGTACCGTCGTTGAGCGTTTATTCAACTTTGCATCTCTGAATTGATTATTGCTGACCCTTTTTGCTACCATATTATAAGCCTTCAGCTCCACATACATCTACGTCATGCGTTTGACTCTCCCTGGTAATCGCTCTATCCAAAGCTTTGAGAGTTTTGACTACGACGGTTGCCGATCACCGCCTGCTGCTGGGTAAGAACTGGTAAGAATTTGAGATTTGCTTGACGGATTTGTGACACCACCACCACCTCTTGTTATAGTCTGTAGGATCATATTCTTGTGTGTTTCTATTGCTACTAACCATGGCAGGATCACAAGCCGATGAGACTGACTGGGAGAACATGACGAATAAGGAGTTGCATGATAAATTTCAGCAAATGATGAGTGGACAGGTGCAAGATGTGCTAAACAGATTTGAAGAGGCCATGGAGAAGATAGATGGCATGGAGAAGACGTTCGAAACAAAGCTCGATAACAGTTTAATGAATTGCTCGCACGTCTTCCACCACCACCACCGGCTGCACCTAACGCACCTCTACAACAACAACAACTGACTACCTCCATTCGCGAAACAGCCCTCCGCCGATCGAGCCGTCTCCCTCTTGCACCTGGCCAAACTGTTGGTGCTGCTGTTGATACTTCTGTGGCTCCTGCTGCTGATGTGGAGGAGGATGATTTTGCGGGAGATTACGAGGATGAGGTTGATCAAAATCAGAACTACGTGCAACCACCAGCACTGCAACCCATCCACATGCAAATAATGGCAATGGTAGGGCTCCCCTCAGGTACGAGATCATGACCATCTCCCTAAACTGAAATTGAATATTCCACCATTTGAGGGTAGATATGTTCCTGATATATATCTTACTTGGGAGTTAGAAACTGAACAACGATTTACATGTTTACAATATCCCGAGGAGAGACGTGTTCCTGCTACTGTTTGTGCTTTCACTAGTTTTGCATGTGTTTGGTGGTCTCAGCATTGTAGATTATATCCTATTCCAGCTACTTGGGCTGCTTTGAAAACTGCTATGCGTACTCGTTGGGTTCCACCATATTATCAACGTGAATTACTTCAAAATTGCAGTTTAAGACAAGGAAAAAATTATGTAGAAGAATATTATCAGGAATTACAAACTGGCATGATTAGATGTGGTATTGTTGAGGAGAATGAAGCTATGCTTGCACGTTTTATGGGTGGATTAAATAGAGAGATTCAGACCATTCTAGAGTATAAGGAGTATACTAATATCACTCGTTTATTCCATCTTGCTTGTAAAGCTGAACGTGAAGTGCAGGATCGACAGGCATTGGCGCGAACTAACTTTTCTGCAGGTCGATCTTCATCATGGACACCACGTGCATCCTCTACTTCAACTGGACCAGCACCTCCATCAGGTGCCACCTCCAGCCGTGATACAAGAAAGCAAGCACAACCACCACTATCTGCCAAGAGCACACCTACTGGGCATGCACAGAGCTCTTCTTCTTCCATGGCATCAACAGGGCACACAAGTGATATTATTTGTCGTCGTTGTAAGGGAAGAGGACATTTTGCGAGAGAATGCAATCTCAGCGTGTGATGATTGCTACTGAGGATGGTGGGTATGAGTCCGCTAGTGACTATGATGAGGAGACTTTGGCTCTTATTACACGTGAAGAACACGGTGGAGATGATTCTGATCATGAGACGCAATACATGGCTCCTGAAGATGCTGACAGGTATGAATGTTTAGTTGCTCAACGTGTTTTGAGTGTGCAGGTTACACAAGCTAAGCAAAATCAGAGGCATAATTTGTTCCATACAAAGGGAGTTGTGAAGGAACGTTCTGTTCGCATCATCATAGATGGAGGGAGCTGCAATAACTTGGCTAGCATGGAGATGGTGGAGAAAGCTATCTCTCACCACAAGACCACATCCACATCCTTACTACATCCAATGGTTCAACAACAGCGGCAAGGTTAAGGTAACACGTACTGTTCGTGTGCATTTTAGTATCTCTACATATGCTGATTATGTTGATTGTGATGTGGTACCTATGCAAGCATGTTCCTTATTACTTGGTAGACCATGGCAATTTGATAAAAATTCTGTACACCATGGTAGAAACAATCAGTATACTCTTGTTCATAAGGATAAAAATATTACTTTGCTTCCTATGACTCCTGATTCCATTTTGAAAGATGATATTAATAGAGCTAATAAAGCAAAACAGGAGAAAAATAAGAGTGAAAATCAGATTGTGGCAAAAGAATTTGAGCAACAAATGAAGCCTAATAATAAACCATCTAGTGTTGCTTCTGAAATTAAATTGAAAAGTGCATGTTTACTTGCCACCAAATCTGATATTGATGATCTAGATTTTAGCAAATCTGTTTGCTATGCTTTTGTGTGCAAAGAGGCATTATTTTCATTCGAGGACGTGCCTTCCTCTTTGCCTCCTTGTCACTAACATTTTGCAGGAGTTCGCTGACGTCTTTCCACAAGACGTGCCACCGGGATTACCACCTATTCGAGGGATTGAGCATCAAATTGACTTAATTCCCGGTGCATCATTACCCAACCGTGCACCATACCGTACCAATCCAGAGGAGATGAAGGAGATTATGCGTCAAGTACAAGAACTGCTCGACAAAGGTTATATACGCGAATCCCTTAGTCCTTGTGTGTTCCTATCATTTTAGTGCCGAAAAAGGATGGTACGTCGCGTATGTGCGTTGATTGTAGAGGCATTAATAATATTACTATTCGTTATCATCATCCTATTCCTAGGCTAGATGATATGCTTGATGAATTGAGTGGCTCTACAATATTCTCCAAAGTTGATTTGCGTAGTGGATACCATCAAATTCGTATGAAATTGGGAGATGAATGGAAAACAGCATTTAAAACTAAGTTTGGATTATATGAGTGGTTAGTCATGCCTTTTGGGTTAACTAATGCACCTAGTACTTTCATAGATAATGAACGAAGTTTTACGTGCTTTCATTGGACGATTTGTGGTAGTTTACTTTGATGACATATTGATTTATAGCAAATCTTTGGAGGAACATTTGGAACATTTATGTGTGTTTTTATTGCTCTACGTGATGCACGTTTGTTTGGTAACCTTGGAAAGTGCACCTTTTGCACCGACCGAGTATCTTTTCTTGGCTATGTTGTTACTCCACAGGGAATTGAAGTTGATAAAGCCAAGATTGAAGCTATTGAGAGTTGGCCGCAGCCCAAAACGGTCACACAAGTGAGGAGTTTCCTTGGCCTCGCTGGTTTCTATAGGCGTTTTGTGAGAGATTTCAGCACCATTGCTGCACCTCTCAACGAGCTTACAAAGAAGGATGTGCCTTTTGTTTGGGGTACCGCACAGGAAGAAGCCTTCACGGTATTGAAAGATAAGTTGACACATGCTCCTTTACTCCAACTTCCTAATTTCAATAAGACTTTTGAGCTTGAATGTGATGCTAGTGGAATTGGATTAGGAGGTGTGTTATTACAAGATGGAAAACCTGTTGCATACTTTTCTGAAAAATTGAGTGGGCCTAGTCTGAACTATTCTACTTATGATAAAGAATTATATGCTCTTGTTCGGACCTTAGAAACATGGCAACATTATTTATGGCCCAAGGAATTTGTTATACATTCTGATCATGAATCTTTGAAACACATTAAAAGTCAAGCAAAACTGAACCGTCGACATGCTAAATGGGTTGAATTCATTGAGACTTTCCCTTATGTCATTAAACACAAGAAGGGTAAAGAAAATGTTATTGCTGATGCCTTGTCTCGTCGTTATACTATGCTTTCACAACTTGACTTTAAAATATTTGGTTTGGAGACCATCAAAGATCAATATGTGCATGATGCTGAATTTAAAGATGTATTGCAGAATTGTAAGGAAGGGAGAACTTGGAACAAGTTCGTTCTTAACGATGGATTTGTGTTTCGTGCTAACAAGCTATGCATTCCAGCTAGCTCCGTTCGTCTTTTGTTGTTGCGGGAGGCGCATGGAGGAGGATTAATGGGACACTTTGGCGTAAGAAGACGAGGATACTACTTGCTACACATTTCTTTTGGCCAAAGATGAGACGGGATGTTGAGCGTTTTGTTGCTGCTGCACTACATGTCAAAAAGCTAAGTCACGACTCAATCCTCATGGTTTATATATGCCTTTGCCTGTACCTAGTATTCCTTGGAGGATATATCTATGGACTTTGTTTTAGGTTTACCTCGAACAAAGAAGGGGAGGGATAGCATATTTGTTGTCGTGGATAGGTTCTCGAAAATGGCACACTTTATACCATGTCATAAAAGCGATGATGCTTGTTAATGTTGCTGATTTGTTCTTTCGTGAAATTATTCGCTTGCATGGTGTGCCAAATACTATTGTTTCAGATCGTGATACTAAATTTCTTAGCCACTTTTGGAGATGTTTATGGGCTAAGTTGGGGACTAAACTGCTTTTTAGTACTACTTGTCACCCCCAAACTGATGGACAAACTGAAGTAGTCAATAGAACATTGTCTACTATGCTTAGGGCTGTTTTGAAGAATAATAAGAAAATGTGGGAAGAATGCTTGCCTCATATTGAATTTGCTTATAATCGTTCATTGCATTCTACTACTAAGATGTGCCCTTTTGAAATTGTGTATGGTTTCCTACCTCATGCACCTATTGATTTGTTGCCTCTTCCATCTTCGGAGAAGGTTAATTTTGATGCTAAAGAACGTGCTGAATTGATTTTAAAAATGCATGAAAACATTGAGCGTATGAATGCTAAATATAAACTTGCTGGAGATAAGGGTAGAAAACATGTTATGTTTGCACCTGGAGATCTTGTTTGGTTACAATTGCGTAAGGATAGATTTCCTAATTTGCGCAAATCAAAGCTAATGCCACGTGCTGATGGTCCTTTTAAGGTGTTAGAGAAAATAAATGATAATGCATATATACATGAGCTGCCTGCAGATTTTGGGGTTAGTCCCACTTTTAACATTGCAGATTTGAAGCCTTATTTGGGTGAGGAAGATGAGCTTTCGTCGAGGACGATTTCATTTCAAGAAGGGGAGGATGATGAGGACATCAATACCATTGTTACACCCATAACCCCTGCTGTTATACATACTAGACCAATTACTAGAGCTCGCGCACGCCAATTAAATTATCAGGTACTTTCATTTCTTAGTAATGATTCTGATGTTCATGAGAATATGATGCTGCCTAAATTGGATACATTTGTTTTGCTTACAAATGAAGGGCCTGGCATGGATAAGAGGGATGCACACTGGAGCAAGACCAAGCATGGAGATGATGGCATGCGCAAGGGAATCCAGAACGAAGTTACAAGTGATGATTTCAGGACTTTGAAGCCACCATAAGGAGCGCATGAAGTCTTGGACGAAATATACAAGATGCCACTTCATAAATTTCGTCCGGGGGCTATTCTAGGTGCTGCGTCACCTTATTATTGGGCCAGGCCCATGTATTTTTGAAATACTTATGTATAGGCTGTTTTTAGAGTCCGTATGTGTGGGGAAACAAGAGTTAGGGTTGGTTTCGGACCCCTCCTCCAAGGGCCACGAAATTCCCCCCTCTTCCTCCATATATACAGCCCTTAGGGCATCGTTTAGGCTTTGGGTTTTGTTTAGATTAAAAGTTCGCCATAGCCGCAACTTCGCGTACTTCGTTTGTGTCCAACGACCAGACCAAGACGTCATAGAACCCCACATTCATCAATAAAGCTTTCCTCTTATATTCGCAATATCCAGATTGCAATTTCAATTTCTTGCTTGTTCTTCATTGCTTGCAGGAAATAGACCCTCGTGGTCTGGTTGATCATGCTCCGGCGTGGTCAATAACCTCTCAGAGTTGGTTTAGCGATTGCTAAGGTGCGACGTCCTCGCACGTTCGTATTTGGATCGTCAAAGTCAACTTGCACCCAAAATGATAGCCACCATCTCATCGAAAGATTGGGCCCCTCGCCTCTATCACTAAGTTTTTGCATCAAATCTATTCAACGGAATTCTTTTGTGGGATAGATTAACCTCATACGTGGGAAGAACATAGGCATTGTACTTTATGCAAGAATCGGAGTTATGGAACGCACAAAGGGGTCAAATCCGTACCCTAACTTGGTGACAGACTTGCTACAGTAGTAACGGCGGTGAGGATCCCTTTGACGGCGGCAGAGACCAGTGGCAGGGGGTCATAGGCGACGACGATGATCCGGAGACCAAGGGGCGGCAGTACTGGGAGGTGCAGTCGAGTGTTTGGAGGAGTTTCCAAACATTCAACCCGCAGTATATATATACCTAGTCACTGTCGTTGTGACCGAGTGGAACGACTCGGTGGCACCTAGATGCAAAACTGCTTGCAGTTGCTACAACTCGGTGTGACCGAATTGTTCAAATCGGTTGCACCGAGATGAAAACCTAGATAAACTTAATGAGTTCGGTGAGACCGAGTAGGAGTGAGTTGGTCTAACCGAAATGCATTAAGAGGTTTTGGAAGTTAAGCCCTTAATGGATCGGTGGCTCCAAGTCCTCCTCACCCGGAGGGTCCGAATTCGACTTGTTCAAACTTTGTGATGTAGCATGAATAGAGTTTGAGACAAGAAAAGGCATAGATAGCTAGAGGGAGTACTTAGGCATTCTTGTCCATCCATTTGGCAAAAAGAAAAACCAAACAATCAAAGCAACAAATGGATGTCCTCTAATGGAGAAAATTATGCAACCAACATGCTCACACAATAAGATGGCAAATAAAACATGTGGCAAAGCATGCAAAAACACTCGATCATCTATCAAGCAATTGGCGATGACTAGGTCATCTATATATGAGTATATTGACTGAGGAGTCAAATGAGAACATTTGATCGTAGGTCATACTCATCGTTGTGGGGTTACCACTTTTACATAAAGCATTGTTGAGTTCACACCATTAGAGTTGCTTTATCTCAGTTCTTAGAGCAAAGATCCCCCTAGATGTGGTATCCCCCCTTAGAGGGATTAACTAACCTTGGGTTTTGTCGATGATGACTTCATGTAGGTGTTGAAGATGTGGATGTTCAATGTTGATGTAGATCTTTTGGAGCAATCCATTGGAGTGAGTTGCACTTTCAATACCTACATGGGTTAGTCCCACAAGGAACACACAAGGATATCCATAGACATAGAGTGAAACACACATATGATAATGTCCATGAAAGCATTAGGTTACCTTGTCCCTTGTTTTACCAACAAGAGGTTTTGTGACTCCATGAACTAGTGCAAGACATGAAAGTTGATTTCACTTGTCCTTGCCAAAATGAATATGAGTGAAGTATGTTGGCGGAGTCACCCTCAAGAACTCTCTAGTTCTTCTTCTTTGGGATCCACATCATCTTCATGGGAATCCTTGGAGTCGTAGTTGTACTTGATGAAGTAGAACTTGATGTAGTCTTGGGAACCCACTTGACCATGGCCTTAGGAGCTTCTTCAAATGACTCAATCTCTTCTTGAAGCTTGTCCTTGCCTTTTAGCTTGTGGTCTTGTGGTGGAAGATCATCTTGAGCTTGTGTTCCTTTGAAAGAAGTGGGGTCATACTTCTCTTGTTGAGGAACAAACTTCGCCTTGGGGTATTGATCTTATTCCCACTCAACTCCATTGGCATTGAACTTTTGCTCAAAACCAACACCTTGATTCTACTGGTGCCTTCCTTGCTTGCGTACAATTTCCTCAAATTGCTTACTTCTGGCAAAGCTCTCGTAAACACTTTTATCTATAATTCCCTTCAATAAGCTATTTTCTTGCTCAAGTGTAACTTGACTAAGAGAATCATTAGTGGAATCAAGAGAACTACTAGAATAAACAATACTGGATTTAGCATTATTATTGTTATTACTAGAAGAAGAATCTTTCTTGCGCTTGTTACTAGATTTAAATTGTGGCATATAAGTAGACAAGAGAAAACGCTTGGCAATGTAAGAAGAACTTTTCAAATATCATTGTTGATTGCTTTTGAGAACCCATGCTCTTGCTCTAAATTTAGCTTCTCAAAGCATAGCTTCTCCTGAGTCTTTAAAAGATCTCGATGATCATCTAAAGTAGTTTCATGAGCTAACTTAAGAGTGTTTAGTTCTTTAGTTAGATGCTCAATCTCCTTCTTATCATTGTCATTCGTTTCATCTTGATTAGCATGATTAATAGCAAGTTCATCATACTTTTCATCACTAGAGTTGTCAACACGTAAATCATCATCACCTAGCAAATCATCTTCATCACTATTGAAATCAAAATACTCGGGGTGTGATACCTTTGGGCCTTTAGCCATGAAGCATCTTCCAATTCCTTCATTTGGTGAGTCAAATATGTCATAGGAGTTGGTTGACACAAGTGCTAGACCAGCAACGCCTTCATCTTGAGTATATTCGAAGTTGGAGTGATAACTTCTCTCAGAGTGGTGGTCGGAGTTGAAGCCGGATACCCATTCACCAATATGATCTTGATATCTTTGTTTTGTATAGCTCCTTGATGACTCATCCTTCCTTTACGAATCCTTGCTTATGCGAGAGGTTCTTCGTTCATAACGATCATCTATAGTCCTTCTCTCTCTTAGTGGTGATTCATATCTTTTACTTCTCCTTCTTGGTGAATCTTCTCTTTTCTTGTAGGGAGCCGTACACTCATTGCAGTAATGTCCTCATCTTCCACAATTGTTGCAATTGCGATCACAACTAGAAGATATTTTGTCATTGTAGGACCTTCACTTTGAACTCCTATCTTTGCTTCTATTCTTGTAGAATTTGTTGAAGTTCCTCACCATTAAGCTCAATTCTTCATTGAAGACTTGTTTCTCATTTGATGTTGTAGGAGCATCACATGAAGCTTTATAAGCACCACTTGACTTGTTGTGGAGCTCTTCCTTATCCTTGAGTGACATCTCATGAGCAACAATTCTACCAATGACTTTCGTTGGTTTGAGATCTTTGTAGTTGGGCATCATTTGGATCAAGGTGCACACGATATCATATTTTCCATCCAAGGCTCTTAGGATCTTCGTGATGATGAATTTGTTGGTCATCTCTTCACTTCCTAAGCCTGCAATCTCATTTGTGATGAGAGCAAGCCTAGAGTACATCTCAGCGACTCCTTCACCATCCTTCATTTTGAACTTGTCAAGTTGACTTTGAAGCACATCCAATTTGGATTCCTTGACGGGCTCGGTACCTTCGTGCATATCAACCAAAGTATCCCAAATTTCCTTTGCATTCTCAAGGTGGCTGATTTTGTTGAATTC